>NW_027107367.1:191012-211036 GCF_000696795.3 Halyomorpha halys | reverse complement strand
TATATATATATAAGGGAATGGTCGAATCTTTGCCCTCAGTATAGGTTTGAATTACTGGGCAGATTTACAGTTTTTTTTTTCAAAATGTTCCTTTTCACCATGGAAGGTTTAAAGATGCTAGGGGTATTCATGATGTCATGTTAAATGTAAAATGTTTTACCATATTAAATGTTATAAGCATAGGATTGTGAGCAACCCTATTTAAAGTCATGTTAAATCCATAAGAACTCCTAGCGGATTTTCTGAGCAACTTGTTTATTATTAACCTTTCCTTCCTAAACTTCATGTTAGTGTTTACTTCCAAGTTTTGATTAAAGTAATTTATTACAACATGCTTAAAGTAAGTAAAAAGCAAAAGTTGTGTAAAATTATTGCCAGTGTGAGGAAGAGAATCAAGATGAGCTAATTGACAACTTCCGTTACATTATTATTATTATTATTATTATTATTGGCATCCTTCGCTCTATAAGTTTTAATAATATCTAAAACAATACTAACACAAAATACGAGCAAGTAATCTAACACGACAAATCAAATGATGAGCTCAGCTGGTCTGTTGCGGGACTTCATTCTCCATTTAACAGTCCCAGTAACAGACTCTCACCCAGTTTATGTTGTTTTAACATGGTAAAAGAATTAAACATTTCTCCATTTAACATAATTTTTTCTATTTAGCACGCTTTAACATGTTAAACTAAAGATCATAAATACCCCTAATAGTATCTCCGAACTATCAAGTAGAATATAAGTTATGAACAAAATTGAGCGTTTTTGGTTTCTAGCTGAGAAATTATGAGGTTTTTTCATTGTTATTATACACCAATCGATTATTATCTTACTGAGGAATAAGATAAAAGCATTACTGATTCTATTAACCAATGTTATATTTACAAGAATAAGGTTTAAATATGGGTTTCAAATTTTAATATCATAACATGTATCTAGGAAACAGGGTTCCTAAATTTCTCTATTGGTAGAGTTTTGAATTTTGTGGTAAAAAAAATTATTGATATAGCTTTTAAAACATATTAAAAATGTATGCTTTGTTCCTTATTGGTTTAATCTATGTCACCAAATCGTAATAATAATGTATATGATAGTAATTAGCACGTAATAACGTAAATAGCAAACCTATGTGAAATAACGCATCTTTAGGAAGTGAATTGATTGGCATAAACAAATAAACAGAGTTCTTATTTAGGAATTCTAGATGATAATTACCTCGGAATTTATGCTGTTATAAGTCAGAATAATTGTGGCAGCTATTTGAAAATAAAAAATAATATTTAGGGTCCAGAAATCGTAGTCATATACTCATGTTTTGTTCTTTTCAGAGAGGTATACGTATAAATTAATACATTCTAGAAACTAGAAATACATCTGTAATTGTTGCTAGGATTTTCGGATTTTATATCTCTGATATACCAATATATCGTTTAAAGGCCAAATCATTCTCATTTGTGGAGTAAGGGATGTTCAGAATTTTTAACAAATGAAGGATTCTTCTAACATTATTTTTAGTCTCTACCACCATTTCTCGTTCCCTACAGCCTCATACAAAGCCATGGGTTCGGCTGAAGGGTGCTTTCAGCCACTTAATCATTCCATTGTGTACAAGATCTTCCTCTCTCTTTTGCCTTCAGTCCTCCATTCCTTCACCAATTTCGGAACACAATCAGTCTGTTTTAAATATCCGTTAGTACTTATTTTTATTTCCTCTACAATATTTCAACTAGACACTAGACAAGGGTTCCTCACATGATCAATTTCACCCTTGCCGATCTCTAGAATAGATTACTACAGTCAAATTCTTTGGTCAAAAAAGAGTGAATTTATAAAAATACTAAAATCAGTGAAAATTAATCAAGAGATTGTTGAGGAAGCGAACGCTAGGTGAATATTTTTTTGTATATCCGAAATAATACTCGAGAGAAAAGTAAGGCCACGCCTAAGAAGCAAAAATTGACTGCAGTTAACACACATTCAGATATTCACAGAGAAATGTATGGACCGTATGTGCCAACCAGCCGCCCATACAAAGCAGAATAACTATTCCTAGGGATCGTTTGTATAAATCGGGAATAGAGTGGGGCTAAGTTGGCAGTCCCTGCCATATTGAACGATCCTTCGCCTACATACAAAGCAGTCCTTTAGGGTATTGTCATGTTGAAATTTTTACAGCATTTATTCTCTGTGCAGAGACACTGGCATGAGGTATAAATATATATGCAGAGTGATCAGACATCTATTATTTTGATGATGCCAAATATTTAAAAATCGTATTATTTCATTAATAACTTTCGTAACCAAACTTTTAGCAATTTTTTTTTTAACGCTGTATTTACTAATAAAAATATTGACAATGTTTAATATCGAAAAATGATATTTCTCTGTCTAATCCTAAGAACATTTCTTTTTGATATAACTGCTCATTAAAAAAATATATTCAAAGTTAACAAACTATTCCAAAGACTTATAACTAGTCAGCTAACGGCTATAAAAATTTCAGTATGTTAAAAATATTTTTGTTAATAATTATCCGATGGTTTATTTCATTACTTTTGTCGGGATTTTATTCTCTGATTCAAATACCTTTAAATTAACTAACAAACGAACATTACATTTTTATTTATATAAATTGAAAAAACAATACTGATGGAGATATTGAAAGTCAGCCATGTCTTTGCTAATACGAGTCCAATTTGGCTCATTTTTTGTTTCTTTATATATGTAGTTTCATCATCTATCATATTACTAATATATTCAATATGAAAAAATGTTTAAATTTTAAGTTATCCACTAATAATGTTTAATTTTATGGTTAAATCGAGGATTTCAATACCTTCAAGAACCTTCCCTAGAAGACATCCAATATATCAAAAAAAATATTAATAATTTAAGAACTTTTTGAGATGATATATAAATAACAAATTAATATTACATTTTTATTTATTTACATAAATAAAGTATACATCGAACCGTAGTTGCTTAGACCTAGGTCCATCGTTCTGAGATCTGCTAGTGGTGCCGGTTCGAATCCGGCCTGGGGGCGTTGAGTTTTTTCATTAAGTGGCGGTCCCACAAAATGAAAAACTTGTCCTCTTCCCCACCATGTTTAGAATAGATTGGTCACCTGTAGTTAACTAGGCAAATATCACCATCGCTATGAATTGCCTTATCGATTGAAAGGTAATTAAATTCTCAAAAAGGAAAAAATCATCTAAATCTGAACAGTATTGGCATAAATTCTGCGTATTGTGCTATGCAATACGGAGGTTTTAATTTCTTAATAGCCCCAAAAAAATATATCCGTCCTGATCAAAAATAATTAAACTCTAAATAACGTTAAATATAAACGAAAAACCAAATCGGACTAATATTAGTTAAGATAAAGCAAAGAATTGTTGTATTGAACTTTGTACCCTAAGAGGTAAGGAAAGGCGTGTGAGTGAACAAACGAAATGTTCCTCCATAAAAATTTAAATGGTTAAATACTAACATTTATATCATTTATGCGATTATATGACTAACGAATCTTAAATGCGAGTGAAACATGTAAAAGCCCTCCAACAAGCGCGGTGGATCGAGAGCTGGAGAAAATTCCATCGAAATGTTTGACGGAGACTAAGAAATTAAGAAAAAAGGAAATCTTCTTGTGGCGTCTCAAAAGCGTACTCTTACATTGTGAATTTTCTCATGGTTAACTGCTCCGCGGTCAAGAACTCTCCATCTGTGTCAAGTGCCATGCCCCTGGGACCGGGAAACACATATCACTGGAGTATAAACATTATGTCGACATAAGGAAGAAAGAAAACCTGTAAAAAATTGTATGAAATTACAATTTTTGTTTCTGAAAACAATTTTCTCCAATATAGTTTAAATTATGATCTTATACTATTATGACCCTGTACGTTAGTGACAAATAAACAATAAACTGAAAAATCTAATAACACTACTGAAGTTACCAGTATCTGGTTTGGAAAATATCCCGTATATATCCCTTGTATTTAAGACACAAACTTTTTTCCCAACGTATTGGTAATCGAATGAACAGGCAATACCAATCTGGCTTGGACGGAAATCCAATACTTCTAATTAAAAAAAAAAAGAAAAGAAAAAAAAGACTATCGGAAGCCGACACTGTTCCAATACAACGAAAAATAATCTTCAACGTCTACGAGGTACGGAGGATTCCAATATTGTGTATCGGGCACACGCTATTTTTCTTTTTTTCTTTTTTTTTTTTTTTTTTTTTTGTTGATAGACCTCAAAATATTTTGACAAGAAGTTTGTTTTAATATTTAAGTTGAATTAGGTATCTAAAACGTGAAACAGATAATATTTTAAGGTCTGAATTTACCTTTTGTTGATCGATTCAATTATTTTAGTTGCTTTTCAAACATGCTTTAGGTTTCTTGATTCCTTATATTTTTTTTTATTTTCTGAAGGTACTCATTAATCAATAATTTTTTGAGAAATATATTAAATTTCGTTGATAAAATTCGGATCATTTTATCGACTGACTAGATTATGTTCATCAGCTCAGGAACATAGCTCAATCAACGCCCTGAGAATAAATGAGTATAAACTTGGTGAAAGAAGTAGCTGACCAGAATCAAAAGATGAATTGAGGGTTCTGAGTAATCGTAGTCCAGGATTACGTACTCCTACAATTCACAAACAGTTCAAACTTTATAATTAAAAATATAAGTTTTGTAAATTTTGACTGTAGCTTACCTTTAAAACCAAAAAAATAAACGATACGTTTTTATATTATTTAAATAAGAAAAAAAATCAAAGCAACGTTCCTGAGACATCTCGTATTAATCGTTATAGTAGAATACCTATGTAATTTTTTTTTTTGTTTTGTTAACTTAAAGAAATAATTCGAGATGTCTTTACAAGTTTTTACATTATTAAACGTTATCAATTTATTTTATTATTATTATTTTTATTTTTATTTTTTTTTTTTTACTAAAGAGATATCACAGTTATAAGCGACCACACCATATTATCCTGAAGTGACAAGATCCTGAGGAAGTTGATTTTTTAATACTTTAACGAAAACTATATTTATTCACTAATCAAAATCGATAACCAATGTTTGGGGAGATAAAAAAAGTTGTTGCAAAACATTATAAAAAATTAATTTGTCATTCGGAGCTCTATATAATAATCTACAACACTAAAAAACTGATTGAACTTCATTTAAAGTATTGTCAATTTTCTAAAATACGTGCCTTAATAGAACTTTTTACGATAAATAGTTCCTGATATTCGCCAAAATTATGATTTCTAGTTGTTCAGAAAAAAACATTGGTTTACGAAAAAAACTATATCCCAGAAACTTTAAGATGTACAGATGTCTATTATCACCCAAATTAATGCTAGTTCAATTTATTAAACTATAAGGTTAATTTTCATAGGAGCATTAGTTTCCAAGTTGTTCCTCGAAATTGATTCACAAAATATTCATTTTTCGTTATTTGGAAAAGAATGTTGCTTTTGGAAAAAATGTAGACTCCAGACTTTTTGAACGTAATAACCTTATTAACGTTATTAATAACCTTAACGTTATTAGCTTACTATTAAAGCTCATATTTTGGAAAATTTACTCTACTTTAAATAAAGTAATATGAAGTTGTACTTGATGTGTTGTAGGTAGTCTAAAGGATATGAAGCTCCAAATGAAAAATAAGCGAAAATTTTAGATAGATGTACACTAAAAATATTTATTTTTTAATGGCATTTACTGTATCACTTATATATTATTGGTTAAATTTGAACCTTTTTAAATTTGAATAGAGAATAACTCACATTTTTTCTCTTTGCTTGAAACAACTGTTTTTTTTTGTAACTTTTGGAATAGTCGCAATTTTTTATTCTACCTTGTAGTTGTTAGGAAGTTCCAATACTGCACTGGAATACTAATTGCAACTTGAGCCTATTGAAGTAGCCCGTCAATAAATCACGGCACTGAATCAGGATTAACACCATCATTCATTCCGCCATGATAAATTAATAATACAAATTCAATAATAATTAATGGAATAATAACTATTGCACGAAACTACGCCTGAAAATCACTCACCTCGATCACTGATGTCTATTTGGTCCTAAATTATTACAATTACTACGGAACTACCCTTAGCAGAAGGAACATTCTCAACAGTTCAACAAGCAGCAAAATGTCTCTCTCTCTCTCTCTCTCTCCCTCTCCCTCTCCCTCTCCCTCTCCCTCTCTCAAAGAAGACGTATGGTAAAAAAAAAATATTTCATGACGATTCGATAAACGTTTGCGCTGTTCCTATCGATATGAAAATGTTCCTTAACGCCATCACTTACGAGCGGTTGGCCGCCGAAAGAGCCAATATCCAAGACATATTTTATAGATGGCTACAAATTGAAAGGCAGACCGCTTCTGGGTGGGGAATATTAGATGTTTGCCCATTGAGAAATATGAATTGGGTTTGGGGGCTCGTGGGGGACATTGCGTGGAGACATGTTATGTTTTATTTATATATCGACCGGACAAGTGGTTGCGTTCTCTTAACCTGACCCAGATACTTCACTAACCTCGGGTAGTACTCAATCCAGTTCCATTTCTATTACATACGCTTTCGGTCTGGATTTGTAAAGCCCTTTAAATTATTTATGAGGTACCCCACCGTCATTTGGTTAGCGGCTGTAAACGTCGCGGGGAGCCTTATACCCAGAGAAATCCTTCCCGAATTGAGCTTTGAATGTTTTTCTAACCAATATTCCAGAGCTTATATACTCCCTCGATACTATGATATTCAAATTCCAAGATCATTCTGCATGAAACAAAAATTATAATAATGGGGATATTGTTGGCCGTAGACGTACTGCCACTGGTGGGGGACGATTCCGGCAAGTGAACAACCCACCCTGTGGCTATCTTCAATTTACCGCTACGTACTAACCAGAGTGGGAGATTGTTAGGATTTATATCTCACCTCATTTATACCTCTACATAATTTTTAATTTTTAGATATAAGCAATACTAGAAATAGATACAAACTATTAAAACTTGTTTAAAACATTTTCATTAATTAAAAACCAAATCTCCAATTCATTACAAAAGGCTGATCTACATGACAGTAGTAAGGCCAATCTGGACATTCGGAGTTAAACTTTACAGCTCCACTAAACCTTCGAATTCCTCTCGTGTACAATCCTTACAATCCAAAATCCTCAATGCTCCTTCTTTGTCACAAATAAAATCATACATAAAGACCTTAATGTTCCGTATGTAACCGAAATAGCCTGAACCAGATATCATTCCTTCCGTTCTAAGCTCCCTAACCACTCAAACCCATTAGTTTCTAATCTTGCTTCGTCTTTTATTCTGGTCAATCCTCCGAGGCGTCTGAAAAGAAGATGGCCTCGAGACCTTATATTTAAAAATGTTTTTAGATTAATACCAATGGGTAGTTTCTCTACTTGGCTGTATAATTCCACATTAACTTACATCAGATTTACTGAATTTATTATTATGTACAGTTGTAAGTTTAAATAAATATATTTAAAAAAAAATCAATTTAAAATGTACACAAAACAGTTGGAAATTAGTATTCAACTTACAAATAATTCTATTTTCTAACTTTAAGACAACTTATCCAAATATCAGTAATAGTAATGCGTTTAATGTTAGCGTGTGAATATGTTAGTAAAAACAAATTTCAAAATAAATCATACATACTATAATGAAATAAAGTTTAAAATGCGTTAAACTTTGTAATACATCCTACCAATTAGCTCTTAAATGTCGCAAGTTAATTTTTTTTTCTTCTATTTATGATAAATCATTTTAATGTTAGGTACAAGTGAATGCATACACAGTGAAATAGATCATGCAAACGTATTTAGAATATTTTTATTAATTTAAAATATGCAAAATAGTTGTCGATTGATATTTGGGTTATAATTCCTTTTTTTTTTCTTGGACTTCAAGACATTTTAGCCAACCATCGGCACTAGTAATGAATACATAAACTGCAGTAGCCAAGTATGCACATATCAAATGCAAAATAAATGATAAAAGGGATATGAAGTATAGTTTGAAATGTAAAAAATAAAAACCGCTTTCTATTAAATGATTAAATATTGAATTTGATTCAGTATAAACCGTTCAATATTAAGTGGTTAAATACTGGATTTATAAAGAATATATTGAAATTTATGTGATAAATAAGGGTTATTTGAATGATAACACTATTTATGTAAATAATTAATAAGATATTTTAAGAATTATTTAAATTTTTTTTAATGAAAAAGCAGTGTTGAAACAATTTTCCATGTACGAAGTAAAACCAAATACTTAAAGGAAAAATGAAATATAATAAGGCGCGTGAGAACAATTGAAGCGTTGAAAGGAAATGTGATGTAAGTCATTCTGTTCTCACTTTCAAAATAATTATATAATTAATTAGTAGTAGGACTACCCGTAGCTCAGTGGTTAAGACACAGTTTTACCAATTTGATGTCTATTGGCGGTGCCGGTTCGAATCCGGCCTGGCGCGTTGACTTTATTCATTGAGTGGTGGTCCCACAAAATGAAAAACTTTGACCTCCAACCAGGATTAGGCAGTATAGGATTCCAATGAGAGGTCTTGGCCGAAAAAAAAAAATTAATTAGTAAATTCGTTGACTTCAAATGCTTTTAAATTTTTAAATAGCACAAACCTACTATCCTTCAACGCAAAGTGAACCCAAAAAGTGCAGCGATACTTTTATTTTTATTAATGTCTGATTTGGTAAAACTTCGACTGGGAATTTGTCTGCCTATAATTTAGACTGAAGGCATGGTTGAAATTTTTCAATTATATTTTAACTTTTTTATTAATAGTTTTTGATCTGTTTTGCTTAGGCAATATTTACTGCATAATTTGTTTTTGTAGCCATGCGCTAAGATAGTATTTTTTTTAAATGTCCGAATGAAATTACTTTCACTAACATATTAAAAAAGAAAGAAATATTATTATTACTATTTTACTACAGGACTTCTGATTTCGAATCTTCCTCAACTGTATTTACATATGGTATCAAACCGCGTACATGTTACCATCTGTCAGGACGCCAAAATATAATGTTTCTTTGTTTCATAATATGTTAGTTTCTATTCCTTTAAGCCTCGTTATTATTTATTTAAATTTTTTTGTCCATGTGTTGGGAGTAAAATACCCAGGACTTTTTCGGGCCCATATGTATAAATAAATCAGCTGAGGAACCCTGAGTTCATAAAACTTACCAATCTCCATCCAAGATAAGGATAAAAAAGATACCTAACCCACAAAACAGTTAGAGAAAAAAACATTCCATTTCCAAGATCCTAATATTCTAGAACTAGAAAGTATTCTACAGGTTGCTAAACTATTTGGACGGCTGCTATTAGTCGCCACTATCTTCTCTTTATTGATTGTTTACACAGTTTAAGATCTCTTCCACAGACCAATATTAATATTTTTTCTTTAAGCTATGTGATTCTAGATACAATGCTTCAAATAAAATTGTTTTATTATTGCTTATATTCGTTTTCTGCTTTTGAAATCGTATTAAATTCAAATATCTCGATCCAAATTAATAAACCAGGTAATAACGTAGTGGTACTTATTATTTTTTGTGTCATTTAAGATACCTTTTATTTCTTGTATGTATGTATGTATGTATGTAAGGTGCTGTGCTTCTATCTCTCAGCCCCGGGTTCCAACCCTGCTTTGGGATAGAATTGATTTATTCTGTTATTTCAGCAATGAGCCAAATCTGTAGTTTCGAGAGCCCTCTTGGGGCACGCCCAGCAGCAGCAAATCAGTCTGGCGTTTGAGCATGGTCATGAACAAATCATTTCTTTGTACAACTGTTGTTCAAGAAAGAGTACTTTCTTATAAAGTACTGCACCTCTCCCCCTTCGTGGGTTTAGGCAGTACAGGTTTAGTTAACCAGATATACATCATCAGCAAAGACTAATACAGGAAACATGTTATTTTTATTACTGACTAGAAACTATTCATAGCGCCATAAAGGATTTTCAGACGTTAATGTAACCCATACTTCAAAGAAACTTCACTAAAATTATTATTTTTTATACTTATAATCGAATCAGTTGAAATGGTTTGCGAATAAAGGTACTGACTG
This sequence comes from Halyomorpha halys, assembly GCF_000696795.3. Lineage (NCBI taxonomy): Eukaryota > Metazoa > Arthropoda > Insecta > Hemiptera > Pentatomidae > Halyomorpha > Halyomorpha halys. The sequence continues at coordinate 200,881 of NW_027107367.1, read as the reverse complement.
CGAAACTAATCGGAGATCCTACAGCTCTGACCTTTCTCAAAGTTTAATGAAGACCATCACTGCCCTTCATTAGCCCTTTCCTATCCTAAATGTCTAATTATAAATTGTCTTAGCCAACTCATTTCGACGCAACCTGCAAAATGGCAAGAGGAATAAGGTGTATTTTGGTTGGATCTATTACAACTCTATCAAGGAAACCTACAACAGATCATGAAATTGATAAATTGATTAATATATCTTTTGATTTATTTCTGGCTAACCGTGGTTCAAAAGTGAATGGGGATTCCAGAAACAGCATTTATTATGTATTTGTGTATTTCTATTTCTATTACTTATCTCTATCGGTTCAACCTACAATTCTTAGAAATGTATTAGAAGTGTAGAAATGTATCTATTTAACCCAAGAACTAAATACCAAAGACTGTATTGCTATGACATCTTAGATCTCATTGTAAATAATTAATCATTTCATCCCCTTTCCAAAGGTGTTGTGTTCACCAATTTACTAAGGTTTGCTAATAAGGTGGCATGCAGGGTGCTTAAACTTTAAAATCAAGTTGGAATAACATTGTATCTATTACAAGTATTTACATGCGAGGTATCATTGACAAAAGACAGAGTATAAACAGACTGACAACATAATTACTACTAATATGACATTGAAAATACCGGGGCTACCATAATTATTCTATTGACTCTAAGTCATTCACAGTTTAGGACCCTTCACTTATCTGATGTATGTTGCGGGATTCGCCTTCTGGGTTCAGGTGGACTATGGGTCTTCCAGTTCTTTTGGTTTAGGTCTTCCTCCCAAGAGTGCACTCCTTTCGGGTTTTTTTTTTCTCGTTGGAACGATTTCCGCTTCTCTACTTCCAATTCAGCCATTTCATTGGTTGATCATGTTTAGGGGACGGAAACTATAACACAACTTAAATATCTAGGCGGCTTACTTTGATCTCAGAAATACTATAATGTTTTTCTTCTTCTCCTTCTGGCCGATTGATGTGGTACCTGCTCGAAAGTGCTCAGCCGAATACTTATAGTAGTGGTCTCATGACTATTTGAGCTGCCAGTAATGGTCCCGAAAGAGCCATCCTACGAGTCGGTCACTGCTTTCTTTTTAGCCCGGTACTCTCAATACATACCATTTTTCGTATTGTCCCCCTTCAGTGTATAATAGTGCTAGATCCTCAAGGAAGGGGGGGGGGAGGGGTTTCCCTTCCAATTTGCCACTGAGGATAAAATATAAGCACGGCTAAGTTTTATAATATATTTACTAATACCAATACTCATGTGTAACTGTAATGAGTATTTTTCTTATTTTACCTAGTATAACTTTAACTTAAATTAAGTAATAAATAGCGAAATGTTAATTGTCAATTGTAGCAAAACTGGTTGTTTGGTAGCAGTTTGAATATCCAGTGTCAATACCCGTTTTTCTTGAACTATTTCTTCCGTATTCGACCAGCTACCTCGATTTTTCCTTATTTGTATCCATTTCTGATTTTTGTTTCTCTCCCTCTGTATTTTAGAATTAAAACTTCTTATTATCCTCACAGATCTACAATTAGAGAAAGAAGTCCCTTGCTACAGTAATATCTTTAGGACGCATCCATTTCAAAATAGAACCAAAACTTCTTTTATTATAAGTGGCACTATTCAAGCAAAACAGTGACATATTTTACATACTCTTTTTTTTTTTAATTAATTTCGTATTCATTATATTTTTTAATTAATTTAAATTGATTAAATATGCTGAACTTAATTTGATTTATTATTTTCTGGTGAAAACTCAGAAATTATTTATATAGTCTAGAGGTCAAGTCAGACTCATATGGATATTCAATTATAAGCTTGGTAAAAATAATTTTAAATTGGTTCAAACTCCGTATTATTTATCATCAGGCTATAAACTACTGAAATATCCAATTAATCTATTCTCATACAGATAAAAACACTTAATTTCATATAACATCCTTCTCATTTCCCGTTATAAATCTGTACAGGAAATTAAAAATGGTTGGTGCCTCTAAGGGAGAACGTATATAAACATTATTAAATACAAAAAAATAATGGCATAATTCTGGCATGCTCAAGCCTCCCGTCTCTTGCACCCCTCCCCCCCCAAAAAAAAAAAACCTTTTGCGAAACCGAAGTGTATTATGAACTCCATCTAGACAGCTTCTATGATACAGCTAGCATATAGGCATACTACGCTGTATTCGATGGAGAACAATCCGATAAGAACAATAAAGTGAAATATTAATCTATGTACAGTGACCAGTTGTTGAAAGGACCACGAACAATAACTCTTCACTTCCAATTCCAGCTATCACGGCACATATCGGTGAGAGTGTGGGCGGCAGTACGCTTCATTTCGCGGGCCATGCACACAACTAGATCCTAATCTGAGGCGCCTCTATATGTTGAGCAGATTATCACACGATTGATCTCACGGCCGTCTGTATTCGGCCATTGTTTTATATCTATCGATACTTTCATTTTAAACGATTGTCATCGAACTAGTTATGGTCACTGTTATTGCTTGATAAAAAGTTTATGTGAAATCAGAGGGCAATTCTTGTTTTGTTACGATTTTGAATAAGCCTATTAAAACTGATTGTTCCCTTATTGTTATTCAATTTAGCTAGAGTTTTTAAACAACTAGCACAATAGCTCCGACCTTTCTCTCACACCCACCAGAACAGCCTTTATGTATCGTCATATACAATAGGTACAATTGTAAACAGCTTAAACTCTTCTTAAAAATCTTTTTCCAAGTACATACAAAACAAATGCAATAGAGAAAAAAATATTATCAGAAAAAAAAATGTTTATGCTATATATTATTATTGTATTCTGCACCTGCCTGAGGCTATGCAAGTGACTCTAACTGCAAGTACAGATGAATCAAAACATATGTATGAGAATATTAAACAACTATCTTCAGCCCACCATAATTTCAAAAATGTTGTATAACTTATTGATCCATAGAGTACACACACTTACTGACACAAAACGTTTCCGATAACCCCTTCATAAAAAAATAGGAATCCACGACAAGAGAACCCTAAAAAGATATGTATATCCACAAACGTACAAACTTAATCTGTACAACGTTCTTAAGTTGAAAAAAAAAAGTTCAAAGGAACGAACAAAACTATGTAACTGTTTTGACGAAAAACTAAACTTACAACGACACTGGGGAAATAAATAAAAATAATTTATTTTTTATCCGTTTCGAATAAATTAATTCATTCGTTTGAAAAAAAGAACTGTTGTTATAAAACCTTGTTCTTAATCTAACTCCTAAAGATTTATAATTGTGTACTTGTTACTGTCGCAATTATTATCAACATTTTTATTTTTATTTGAAACCTTTTTTTTTATTATTAATTTTATATTTTGCTGTCCGTTTTTATATTCGTTTCAGTGATAAATCCATTAGGACCTAAGTATATTAAACGAAGGATCCCTGAGCTTCATTTCACTCTAAACCCTCACTAAAGTGTGTATAGGGTAATATAAGCTCTTTGAAGTATAAATAACGTCATAGAAGCACTTTGATAGGATGTTAGTTGATGTGATCAGCACCTGTTCAGTTTTATTTATACACAATTTATTGGCATTTAACATAAAATTCTTGTCATTTTTCGCGCAATGTGGGCCAATGGGCAAGCACATTACTTTCTTAGGTTCATATAAAATTAAAATATCTACGTATTTAATATTATTTCATGTTTTGGAATGAATAATATGAAATGAAAAATAATCTTTATTCTGGAATCAAGTCCCTTAAAAACAAACATAGTGAGCATAAATAATTGCTAATGGTCTAGCATATACTATAGGCTTGGTATACTAAGTACAGATCTCACTACTCGTAAGGTCGTAAGACCGAAGTGCCGCCTTGATGCGATGTCCATTGCACGGAGAACCAACATGGACAGAATCACATCTGATTCGTCGTCTAGGGCCAGGAAATGATCCTCCCCACTTTAGCTGTCATACTCTCTCGTCAGAGCCTCCTATGCTAATTGGTAAGAGCTTGTATCAAAAAGACTTTCCTCTGGAAGCGAAGCAAGTTCACCTATCAAAGCATTCTTTAAATGATGGATCTTATTTACAGCTTTCATCAATCTTATTTACAGATTTCAAGCAAGTTCATATTATCGTTGACAAGGAAAATTAAAGTGCCACGAAAATGCGTCCAAGAGGTCAAACCGTCGTTGCAAGCTGGGAGCTGAGACGGATGCGTGGACCTATACCCGGCTTAGTATCTTGTGCAGCAGAACTGCGCTAAGCCTTAATCTTGCAGTACCGCACCTCGGCCTGACGCAACTCGCTCCGTATAGCCTGTCTCCCAACCGGGTGGTATCGGAAAAGCCCCCTGGGATGCGCACAGAGAATCACGTTTGTCCCACATTCCCTTAAATTCGGCCCAAAGCATTCTGCACTCACCGTAATCCATACTCCGTAGCGACACTAACTTGAGGAGCACCTCCCTAACGTGTCTGAGTTTATGAGGTCGGTACCGAACCCTTCCGAGGTCAGTAACGAATGATTCCCCCCATTATGATAATAAAAAAAAATCACTAAATAGAAACAATTTTTTTTTTATTTTTTTTTTTTATTTATTTGTTGATATTTACAACTGTATAAAAAAATACAACCAGTAAATTTGATCATAATGACATAATGATATGATACAGGATGTAGAGAAACTACCCAATAGTAGAACTCTAAAAACAATTTACAATATAAGGTCACGAGGCCATCTTCTTTTCAGGCGCCTTGGAGGATTGCCAGGAATGGAAGAGGAAGCAAGGTTAGAAACGAGTGGGTTTGGGTGGTTAGGGAGTTTATTATGGAAGGAATAATATCGGGTTCGGGCTAGATCGGTTACTTAAGGAACATTTAGGTCTTTATGGATGGTTTTATTAGTAACAAAATAAGGAGCATTGAGGATTTTACGAAGGATTTTGGATTGTAAAGATTGGATACGAGAGGAATTCGAAGGTTTAGTGGAGCCCCAAAGCTCAACTCCGTATGTCCAGATGGGCCTTATTATTGTCATGTAGATCAGTCTTTTGTAATGAGTTGGAAGTTTAGACCGTTTGTCTAGTAAGTCCTGTAATAGTCGGAATCTGCGTGCAGTTTCCTGTCTTTTCAGTCTTGTGTGAGGATTCCAGGTTAGTCGTTTGTCAAGATGTAGTCCAAGATAACGAATCTGTTCTACAGGAGAAACAATTTAAAGTTAAATGTATAATTTCAAAATATATGTAAATATATAATTTTATTATTATTAATATAAATATGTTAGTAAATAAAATTATTCGTGGTAGATAGTTCCAGACGGCTATGCAGTCATCGGCTTCTTTAATATGTTGCGATGTACGCGGCTAAGGGGGCATTAAAAATCCTACCCCAGATTTTTTATAAAACAAAAAAAATATCGAAGAAACTGTATATTTATGAATCCGACAGTTTGTTTGATATAAGGTCACGTCATAGCCGAGCGAGTTAAAGCTCTAACGTTGAGTGACTCGTGACTCGTGAGTGGCGCCGGTTTGAATCCAGCCAGGTGTTAGTCATTATTTCTGTGCTGGTCCCACGAAATGAAAACTTGACCTCCACCATGGTTAGAACAGGGTGGTAACCTGTTACAGATCCCCCTCCTTGTATGTCAGAAATGACTAGGAAGGGGGTCATTAAAAATATACATAAATATCGTACAAACTTTTTGTGATATTTTATTTTTTTATTTCCTGAAACAATAAAACTTAAACAAACAATACATAACATAAATATAAATGTATAATAATGACTGAGATCATTTTATTGCCTGAGGGACATCATTTAATTAATTTCGGATTTTCTTTTTAGAAAGTCTGATAAGTCAATTTCAATAAATTTTTTTAACCTCAAAAATGTATTAAAATAAATTGATTTCGCTTAATTTCCATGAAATCCTATTTCATCATAAATTAATTGTAACGTTCAACAAGCATCGATTATTTCAAGGCCTCCCAAAATATTATTAATTTGTATTTTATGTTTGAATTCGGTAGTATTTTATTAATAAGGTTAGTAGTTTATTATTAAACTAGGAGGATGCGAAGGGATATATTACAGACATCATCTCATAACGTTCACGAACGGGTGCAACTTTGATGAGATAGACTCCCACAGCGTGAGGCTCTAACCTATCAAATGAATATTTGCCTCGGATTAATACTTGTCTAAAGTAATAACAAGAATCAAGTTTGGACCTGAATTAATATCAGACACAAGATCCCACAGTTGCTTATATGGACTATAGAAACTTGCTGAACAATATACAAGGAAATATGGCCTATATTAAGATATTGAGTCTTGCGCATCGTTCATTGTAAATATTAAATATTTAAAATAAATATGATCCAATCTTTAATCAGAATACTTTTATGCCTAGTACCTTTTTATAGATTTATGTATCTGAAAGGTGAGTAAAAAACGTACAGGTATAAGCGTGCAAAGCAATCCATTAACTCCACGTTCAAAATTTAAATGTTCAAACTCTTGGATGAATTAGCTTTTATAAAAAATGTAGGTTTATTTTTTCTGTTAAGTAACAAAAAAAAAATTAAAATGAAATAAAAAGCGAATAACATTTCATTGTCAAAAAATTCCGAATCGTTCCACCCAATACCAGTTTAACAGGCATAGCCTCCTTGATTTTTAATGCCTCAAAATTAAAATGTGAGTGGATATTTTCGATTCTGAGGGTATGAATTTATTACCCTTCCAGCATGAATAAAACAGTGTAAATAATTGTTTCACATGATTACGTATAATTATTCTTACATTAAAACAATATTAGGTTACGTACAATAAAAACTGTACTTCATTTATTAATCTTCGAAAATATTAAGTGCCAGTGGGAACAAATTAAACAACGAACCAAGAAAAAAAATGCATAAATAAATAAATTAAATGAAATAAATCTGTCAACATTATTAGCTTAGCCAAACATGTTTTGTTCTTTAATGAGTGTAGCGTTTAAGAGAGGATTTGTTGTACTTGCCAATTTATTTTGGTAATGGATCTTTGGAAGATGTTTTACTGAAATATATTTTGTTAAAAGATAAATTATTTTTTGAGGCAAGACTTGGAGCTTGGTGGTTATTTTTGTGTAAGGGATAATTGTTTGATAAATTTTGAATTCTTTTTAGTTTTCAATAATTGGTTCAAAACGTTTAAAAAAATTACTTTGGACGAATAACTGATTTATAAAGAATTAATTTATTTTGGGAGCTTACCTTTGATTTTGTATTGAAATATGAATACATTTATTTTATTTATTCATTTATTTTTTGCTTTATCTGTCTTTCTATTGTTATGTTCTGAGAATCTGACAGATCTATCCAGCGTTAAACTAAAGTATCCAATAGATTTAGACCACTGGAAGAGGGTTGAGTTGATGTGAATGTGATTATTTATATGTAGCCGGTGTTTTAAAAAGAGTATTCCTTCAGATTTGGTTGGATTAATTTTTCTGAAATTTTATTGCAGGCGATTTACTATTTTTGTTTATTCCTTAAGGAGAAGAGTAAAGAGTATTACCAAAAAGGATTTCGTTACTTTAGGATGAGTTGATGAGTCGGAGGTGAACAGATTAAGGTTCTGTCAACAACATTATACCTTGTGTAACGCCAGTAACAATAACAATATTGTTATAGGTAGATTTATTAATTTTATCATAAAATTCTCTATCGGCTATCTGTTTGTACAAATGGTATAGATCAGGTACGATGAAAGTTTATAAATCAGCACAATATGAGGGACATATATGAAAAAAAAATCTATGAAATTAGAGAATTTTGTTTTGATTTTTTTTCATATGCAATCTATTACAAAATTTTTAATAATATTTTGTAAAGGCTGGGCGATTTTTTGTTTGCATCATGCGTAGGCATTAATCATTTCATTTCTATTATAATATTATAAGCGCAAAATATTTTTGTTTTATGTAAGCCTTTGAATCTCTACGCTAAAGCAACAACTTAAACGTAGAACCTATTCTCTATAGGTGGAAGTGAGTCTTTTATGTTTCTGCAACAAATTTGCATCCGTTGTTTTGATGAATCCTTTTGAACTTCGTCATAATTGGTTGAGTAAAACTGAAAGGAGGTATTTCTTTGGATGTTCTTTGGCCAGGCGGGTTACAAAGAGCACAATGCTAATTTTTTCTTTTTCGCAATGGTAATTCTCTCTCAAACTAAGAAACCAAACGGACCTAAACCCCAAAGCTTTAGCGATTGAGGAGATGAATATGGATGAGGTAAGGATCCCACGGTTCGGTGCCCGCAAGGGCTCAGGGAACCAAGGCTTCCGATTTAAGATTAAATCGGAAAAAGGTTAGAGCTCAAGCGGATTTATAAAAATAACATTGAGTATTCAACCTGTTCCAGGATCAATATGGGAAATGTTTTTCAACCTAATATTAACTTTTCATTAATTTTTAATTTAAAAACTAACCGAATATGGTAATCTGTCCAATCGCATTCTATAAGGTGTATATATAAAATGGATATGGCAAAATCCATATTTCAGATTTTAAAATTTCACTTGTGTCTCATTTGTATTTTTTCAAGAACACAAAGAATTATAATTCGTTACAACATTATCAGTAAAAGTTAAAGATAAACGCTCGTAGTATGATAAACTGAAATATACTTTAAGCGTTAAAAAAAAAAATAAAGTAGTAAATCTTAACTTTTTTATTGATTTTAGAGGATTCAAGATCCTACGCGGGATAAGTTAGGCAAACTCGGATGTCGTACCTGGAATATGTCAACTGTTTGTGCATGAGGAGAGAAGAAAAAGTCAAAATTAACACCCAATATTTATGGGTTCATTAACAATGATTTATATCTTAACTTACAACTTAAAAATATATAACACTTTATTTAAGTATGAATTGACCCAAAATTCATTGAAAATGTTCTATATTTATAACCTGTGACTCTCCCTATAATACTGGGACAGATTATTTGGTGAAAACGGGGATGCATTAACACCGATGTATACAAGCTATGTATGTAAATCAAGCACTATTGCTTTTTAGTTTTGATTTATCGGCAAGATAAAAAGTAAAAAAAATAATTATAGTATGGCAGATCAGAAGATGTAACAAATTAAGATATAAATTTTGATGAAAATGAATTTTTGGTACTTGTGTGGATAGGTGATGAAAAACACAGTACTGTAACCTTTCTTATCAGTTCTATATTTACTAATGAATATCACAACACAAGCAACCAGGTGTTATGATATTAATTAAAACAGTAATAATAATAGTGATAGGTTATAGCCCAATGAGTTAGAGGAGAACCTTGTGGGCTGAGCGAAGGCAGGGTCACTCTTGAGGAGAGGAAATCGTTCCCTCTACACATAACTTTCATTCAACTGTGTGTACTGAATCTTAAGCTGATTTATATTACAATAAATTTTATAGTTATTGAAACAACAACAAAACTTTCACTAGAAACTGTTTCTGCGAAAACAGATAAATTTTAAAAACTATTTACTCAACTTACAAGTGAATCAAATTAAGTCAAGATTTTCTAGCTTTGAGTTATTTGGTTTTTCCAGTAAAATATGTTAAAAAAAATTAAACTCCAAAGAGTTTATTATTATCATAAAAATCTGTTTATTAAAAGTAAAATTACAATTTCCATAACATTAAAAAAAAATTACCATCTTAAATATTTAAAACTTTTTTTTTTTTTTTTTGATAGATAGATTTATTTATTGATAGATATTACAATCTGCCACACAGTTGTGGGCAATAGGTAATATTGATAAATGATCTCATACATACTAAA
>NW_027107367.1:160591-190962 GCF_000696795.3 Halyomorpha halys | reverse complement strand
ATATTACAATCTGCCACACAGTTGTGGGCAATAGGTAATATTGATAAATGATCTCATACATACTAAAATAAAATAAAAAATAATAATAATCATAATAAAATAAAATAAAAAAAAAAACTCTCTTAAAATTTAAAAAACTTTAATTCTCGATTTAGTTGTTTCCCTTGGAAACGAATAATATTGTCTCAAGACTGGCATTTATTTATTTAGTTTTATAGTAAACCTTGGTAAATGATATGTATGATAATTTGAAATTTTCATTATTAGATCTAAATTTTTCTCTTTATAACAGATATGCTCGAAATATTTCAGGTGCCCAAATATTGCAATATGTTCCATTTGTTTATTTCTTCATATAGAAAATAATTTTAAAATATTTTAATTTTAAATTTGTCGTTGTTTAAAACGTGCATACTGATATCCTATTCCAGAGACTGACCAATATACAATAAATAGGTGTTCGATTCTAGTCCTCAGTGTAAATATAATCCATTTTCGACTTTATAAATTTGATCTCCCTTTTCAATTTATTACCGCCTAATTTACATGCACTATGTTACCACAATCGATAGATAACAAGGCATAAAAATGATTTATTGATAAAAGACTTATTTTGCATAGCTAAGTCATTAATTGGGGTTGTGAAATAAAAATAGCCCGTCTATTACTGGAGGGACCAACAATTATCGGTTTAACAATCGGGCTTGGAGATTTATAACGGTCGTTACCATCAAATTTATCGCGTTCCTATTCTTTTCAGATGTAATAAAAGGTATTCCGCCTCTAACAGGAATTGAGAATAGAGAATTATTTATGCGTTTATAAATTACCCGAGCTCTAGAAGAAGAATTTTCAAAAAGAATAGAAGTTGTATTTTTTTTATGTAAATACAAAGCTATTTATTACCAATTCGTCCTGTACAAAATTCCTTAATGCTAATAAAATTTAAAATGTTAAGCATAGCTTCAAAATTATACTATAAGCTAGAAGAAGAAATTAAGTAACTGGAGCACTCTTCAAATAATTTTTAAAACAATTCCAAAATCAAGCCAAATTTTACCTTTTTATGTTTGTAGAGCGGATAATTGTTTTTAAAGAATTTATTGACTAACTAAAAGAAAAAAATAAACTATATAATAAGAGAAATAATATAATAAACATTAAACAAATGGTCTGTTTAAACAATGAAAGTTTTGGCTATTTTAATGAACTTTAACTCTGTTCTTTCTATGTTTTATTTTTGTGTATTGCGTTGATTTTTATGTATTTTTAAATTAAACAATTGTATATCCTTAGTGCATTTTCTATCCCAAACCAATTCTCATACCCTAAATTTACTCAAAAAAAATAATAAATATTTTCCCGTTTTATATATGAATCCCATAAGGAATTAATCTGTTATTCTCTACAAGTTTTTTGGGCTATCAGCAGATCACTTTTTCTCTTTCTCACACTTTTATCTTTCAGTAATTATGTGGTGAGATGAAATGTTATTTCATAGTCACTTTTACCATTATTCAATATGGTAAATTTTTATCACAATTTATCATATACATGTCTGAATCTTTCCAATTATTGCCACCCTTGTTAGCTCATAAACTAACAAAATGATGTATAAAATATTAGTCAGTTTTGAAAAGGAATGGGATTCTGCATTTTGAAAACTTATTTTTGTTAAGTGAAAGAGAGTTGTAAAAGTGACCGATTGTATTTTGCTAACTGTGCACAGAAATCATCAACATTTCACTCGGGATTTTCATTTTTGTCTCTATTTTATTTATTTTCCAATATTCCATTTTTTTTTAACTTCAATGTTTTAATTAAACAATATTCCCTTAAACATGTTTTAAATTCCAGTGATTTTATGTTATTCCAGGTTGTAAAATCGCTGATTCGCTTGTTGTATAGAGGCATATCTTAAAAAAATAAAAGTCTTGAATCTATGGAATATCTAAACAATAAAATTTTTAAAAAAAAGTATTGTATTGAAAAATTTAATTTATTCATTTATTTTTTTATTGTCTTGTTTTTCGACTTATTCATCATATACACGTTTTCAATCTTTTTTCTAGTTACTAACGTCGTAGGAGACCTGTAAAGTGTGAAATAAATGTCAAATAAAATCTGCTGATTAATAAAATTAAATTAAATTAATTTGATGTAAACCAGCTTGATAAACGATTAGTATTGCATTTATACATACAAAAGAATATTTAACATCTATGGTTTTGTTTTCTTAAAGCAATTTTACTTAAATTTACTTAAATAAGAAAAATCACGTAGACATTTGTAATTTATGAAAAACTATTTTTAAAATGTTTACTAACCTATTTTACATGATTGGTAAAACAAAAACTAAAATAGTCTTTATTATATAGGCAAAACTCCATGACAGAGCAGAAGCTATGTGGAGATAGGATACCGGAAAGACAAGACAAATGACAGACATAGAAGTGGACAGATAGGGAGGCCACCGCAGAAGCCGATATAGTGGAAGCATAACCATGGTCACTGTGAATGATCGCTGTCGCCACAATGTGGGGAATTATAGACTATGGTCACTGATATTAGGTATCTAACAGTCCTTTAATATATTATAATAATCATGTAATGTTAAAACTGAATATTTTATTTATTACCAAAAAAAAAAGAGGGGGTGTCCGAAATTTCTTCTATAAATATAAAAAAATTATAATATAAAAAAAAAACTTATAAGTATGAGCAGCACAGTTTCATCACAATGTCATTTCCCTCCTTATGTTTATTTACAAAAATATTTAATTGTTCTATTAATATTAAAAAACCCACAAAAACAAAAGTGAGAAAGAAAAAAATTGAGTCGTTCAAAAAGAGTATTTCTTTGACACCAACTCCACTCATATGCTAATTTTTAACTCACTAATGCAATTTGGAAGTGCTGTAGAGGTGCCCAGGCTGAGAAAAAAGACGAACAAAATTTAGAATTGTGGGTGTGGGGAAAACAATTAAAACCCGAAAGGTGCTTCTCTAACACCAACTCAATTCACATGCAAATTTTAAACACTCTAATTCGATTTTAAAGGGCTGTAGAGGTGCGGAAGCTGGATAAAACTACGAAAAAAATTTTGAACCCAAAAGGTACTTCTACTTTCTAACACTAACTCAATTCACTTACAAATTTTTCACTCCTCTAACTTTGTCAGATGTCAGAGGCCGTAGAAGTGCGATTATTTAAATAAAAAAAAAAAAAAGGTGAAAACGAATTCATATAGAATAATATATTGACTGAAAATTACACAGCCACATTTATGGTATTATTTAACCCTAGAAAACAATCCAACTTACTGAATATGAAATTATTTGAGTCAAATGGGGCCGCAGAATGTCCCAGAATGAAGTAGGAAATACACAAACATACATAAGTATGAGACATCCCTCAAAAACCCATTCGAACTTTTAAATAAAGTTTAATATTTTCTGAAAAAAAAAATACGACATTTTTAGAATATTTCATTAATTGTATTCTAATAGTGTTTTATCAAAATATTTTTAACATTAATGGTTTTTCAATAATGGTTTGTACATAAACAAAAACGAAAGAAAATAAGAATGACAATTGTAAAAACAGAAATTTGAACTGAAAAATTAATACTTTATGTGTGATATTTGACCAGAGTCGAATTCAAATAAATACCTTTTAAAAGATGGCCGAATAATAGTAAAAAAATAATAATAATAAAATAAAACTGTTCAATGAATGCTGAAGTTCCAGCAGATTTTTATTTGAGTACTTTTTTTTTTAATACTTTTTATTTATTGATAGATATTACAATCTGTCACACAGTTGTGGGCAATAGGTAATAGTAATGAATGATCTCATACATACTAAAATAAAATTTGAGTACTTTAACTTAATTTATTTATTTTTTTATTATTATTTTTTTCTGACTTTATTAGGACTTGATTTATTGTCCTATTCATACCGAAAAAAAGTAAACTATAACAAATAAAAACATAAAATATCTTTAATACATTTCCATTTTATCAATTTATAAGATTTTCATATTTGTGGTTTCTTTTCTTTGCAGCCCAAAAGACAAAAAATCGGAAAGCAAGTCAAGTCGTTAAAATTCAATAAATAGCTTTATACTCTACTTTTTAAAACGTTAACAATGACCCGGTCAACCCTCTTGAAGAATAAATAATTTATAAGATATATTTATGTATGAACCTGTATTGTCACCGATTATTTGAAAAAAAAAATGTTTTTTCATCCATTAGATAACATATTGCCTTGTGTACATTGTTTTATGTCGATATTAAAAAAAAAAAGTTTTTTTATTATGTTTACCTTTTTTTTTGTTTTTAATTGTTCATCCCTAGTTGTGTACTTTTTCGTGAAAATGCATTTTAAATTAACACATCAATGAATACTTAATTAACATTAGCGTTTAACATTATTTTGAGCAGAATCGTTGTAAGCTAAATATAAGCTGTGAGGAATATATACTTTTATTTCGCCTAGAAGGCAAAAAGAAAAAAGAAAACAATCGAACCAATACCAAATTCATAAAGATTCTACCGTTTCATATATAACCGTAATTTTCTAAAAAATGTTGCTAAGGAACGACCTACTAACACGAATTTCGAAAAGGATATTATGCTCGTGGGAGACTTATTAGATATCACGGATCTATAATATAGGCTTTATACCTACTTATTATTCAGGGACCACGGCTTATGCAATATTAAACAGACACTACACCTTGCAAGTTACAGCAGTGCGCACATGATCAATTTTGGAAGTCATAAGCTCCACCAACCATATTTCACTTCTACCTATTCGGATGGAACTAAAAACATTATTTAGATTGTACATTGAGAATTTTATTATAAGACATTTACTATATTATTATTAATGACTCAACAATTTCTTAATATATATAATGTTTAAAATCAATGTATATATATTGTTAATGAGGTATAGATAGTTGACCGTAGATTAATGATTGGAGAAGTTGGCGGGGGGTGCGATCAGTAAAGAACAACATAAATAAACATACATCAATCAGTTAACCATACATCAATCAGTTACTAGCCTACCTTCTACGCCACAACCCCTGATAAAGACCTGAAACTCAGGTCGAAACGTCGGCATAAAATAAATAAATATGGTTTTGTTTATTTATGTTGTTCTTTGCTGACCGCACCCCCCGACAAACTTCTCCAATTATATATATTGTTAATGCAAATCTATTTTAAACTATAGAAAGCAGCAGTATTTCCTTATGTTCTTTACATTCAAAACTCCCTAAAAATAAAACTATCATTAAGGATATTTATATCAATGCTAGCGATTCATTGATATAAATATCCATAACTCAACATAATTAATAATATAAAATCAATAGGGATAATGTGAGTTATGCATGAAACATTTCCCATAGATTTTTTATTAAAAAGTGCATTATAAGTTAATCAAAATACGATTATATTTCACCTAGGGAAATTCTATAAATGAATAAATTAATTAATGGGATGTATAAAAAAAGAAAGTGACTGTATTTCAACCATATATTTGTATTATTATTTCTTTGATATAAAATACAATTAATACACAAAGTATAGTCCATTGTTATCTACCGTCATTAGCAATCTGCTGGCCAATTGCTCGATCCCACGCTATCATTCTTTGGGATAACTCTCAAAGAACACTTGGACCATTACTTCAACTTCCACAAAATTATCAATTTTTTCCCTTAAGGAAATGGGCCATGGATCGAAACAAGTAGTGATCCGATGGTGCGAGGTATGGACTATATGGTGGATGAAGCATGATGAGTTCGAACCGATGAAGTTCTTTAAACTTTTCTTTGGTTCGACGAGAAGTGACTGCTGAGGAGAAAGTTCGCGGAGGGACCAGTGTACTGCTCTTTTTCACCTTCCCCATGGAGAGTAGATGGCGACTAACAGTACCTTTCGACAACACTACACTCCCTGGCAAGATCGTGAGTACTTGTGGCCGGATTTGACCTGACAGCTTTTTACAGATCCTCACCAATATACATTAATGGCCCCCAGAACCCATCTTCTTTTCCAACGTCGTATCTTCGCTTTTACTTTTTTTTCAAGCTAATGCTGCGCAATGTGCGGTATTAAAATGACAAGGACGCCTTCCCCTTCACATTTAATATTTCATGAGTTGCTTTAGCTGTTGTATATTTTTTTGCCACTAAAATCTAAAAATTACGAGAATTTCGCAATATACTACTATGTTTCTTCTTTGAAATAAATAACTAAACTGATTTTTTTTAAGAAGTCGAATAATTATATAATAAGCTTAGAATAATAATTAAATAAGCTTAGAGAATGCTCTAAGATTATTAAGTATTGGTAAGTATTAAATAGGATTAAAATATTTACAGTCCTTTGAAATCTTGAATTTGATAAAACTTTTTTTTTCTTTTTTTTATACACTTTATTATTATTTACTTAACCTTATTTATTTATGCCCTCCCACCAATAAATCTTAAACATGGGCACTGGGCAGACAATAATGTAAGTTAACACACAATTATTATTATAAACTATTTCCTGCTACTGTCTTAAATGGAACATGTGGTACAAATTTTAGACCTGATTAGCCGTTTTGGGACCACAGGAAGATGCCTTCTCTTTTGTTTTCTTGAACAGAGCATGTACAACCCCATGTGTACGGATGGATCTTGAAGGTCATTTTTAATTGCTGTAAGATTTGACCGTTTCTTGGAAGTCTTTTGGGCAGTCACTTTCAGGATCCGACTCCTCCTTCCTGGTGGATTCCTAAATTCCATTAGTTCTATCCCTTCCTCCTTATAATTCCAATTTGATAGGTCATCTTAGGATCCCCCTCCTAACTAAACTAATCTAATTGTATAAATTCCTCCTCTTTTCGCCTGGCTCTCCCTACTCTGTCTATGTGTGGTTGATTATGTATTATATAAGTAATAAGAAAAATATAAATTTGACTTGATTGAAAGAATTAGGAATGCCACTAAAAAATGATCCAAATAGAAAAAAAAATTCAACTTAAGAATCAGAAATTAGCATAATCTAAACAAGAAAGCAACATGCAATCCTCTGCACAGCTAAAGATACAATCTAATGCTACTCAGGATAGACTCATATTTCTTTAAGTTCTAATACTAAATCCTTTTCAGATTATATTATTTTCAATAAAATTGCATATTTATTGAAAATGAAAATCATCTATACAAAATAATGTAAGTTTTGGGACCTAAAAATCATAAATATTAATGAGGAGCATTAAATTATATGACTGTTTATTATGTACTACAGATATATAACTACATTTAATACTACATTAAATTCTTTATAGCTCATATTTCTGATTTATCTATTTCTTAATATTATTTGAACCTTATCAACCTAACTCGTCGGATAAGTTGTTTAAAAGTTTAAACAGTTTTAGATTTTTTTTACTAAATTGGATGAAATGATAAGAAATGTGAAAAAGTAATTGGCTCTAAAATTTCAGTTATTCACATAAAATTAAATACTTATATTAATATTATCACTTATAAATACTTATGTATAAAAAAAGACTTATCTTTGTTTTAAAAAATCATAATAATATTTAGAAATCAATCATTTTAAAAATATTCTAATAATTCTGCTCATAACGTTACCAGAGTTTTTAATATATTTTACAATACCTCTCATAATAATAATTTGACAGCAACATTCGCAGATGACACAATCTTCATAACATGTGGAAATCCTATACATGCTTCCAATATTCTATAATCATATTTAATAAAATGACATGACTGGTTTGAACTATGAAAACCCGATTTAATCACGAAATACGTCACCTTACCTTTTTGACAAATAAGAGTCCTGCAGAATATATTTTCTGTAATATTTGTCCCTTACAATAAATAAATTCCATTGACCCACAGTACATTTTCTTGATATATTATTCAACCGAAGAATGACATGAGGTTCCCATATCAAGAATATCATAAAATCTCTCACTCTTAGAAGGCTGGATGTGAAACCTTCTAGTTTAATAAGTATAAGTGGTTATTGATACCACTGTAAAAGCTGTATAAAGTATAGGACCGAAGATACTACCCTGAGGTACACCAAGCAGATTGGGATGGGGGGAAAGAGGGATGATTAAGTGCTGCTGTGATTTACTTTAAATAATCTCCCAGAGAAACAAGAACGGATAATGAGGAAGCATTTAGGGGATAGGAATTTATTGATCTTGTATAGCAGTTGCAAAGGTTGGATCAAAAAAGTAAACATTTTACAATTTTAATATTTCTGTATCATAACAATGACCCATTGAATATTTATAATATTTCGAATTACTTGAAAAGGTATTTCTCAGATAGATTCTAGTTTTTGAATAATAGCATATTGGATATCGATTTCACTAAATCCTGGAGTGAAAATAAATCCACCATTTTGTCCGTAAACGGAATCCGTTTCAATTATCCGAAAATCCGATTATACACTCGTATATTTTTTAAACCTATTGTCAATTCATGATATTTCCATGGATTAAATTTCCAATCCGCCGGTGATCGGAATCGAACGGCCTAAAAAGAATCAACTCTTTTAATGCGCCAAAAGGGCAATTTAGGGAAGAAACATGAGCGGTGATTCCCTGTGATTCATGAGCATTAGGAAGTTTTTAAAGAGGGCAGATTAATGGACGAAAGTGGAAGTAAAATCTTTGCAGGATCCACAAGTGGGCTTATTTGAGCGTTATACAAGATCAACGTCCTCCCCCCCCCCTCCCCGGGCCGGGAGAATTAACTTTTACCCTTCGTTGAAATCTACCTCCAATTTTTCAATATTTTCTTTTAATCTTTATATTTTACAAAAACCTTTCAAACGGTTTTGTTTTTCTTTTTATTTAATATTATTATTATTATTTTTTAAATTTAGTAAAGCTAATAAAATATATGGCTCATACAGCAGTGCCTAATGCTTGGATTGCTTATTTATTTTGACACAAAAGTACATTTAAATTGCCTAAATATATTTTATTCATTTCTGCAAAACCTCTCTTTCATTTACTGATATCTTAAAAAAAGGTTTACCATTACGCATTTTTCTAAATTTTATTAATTTATTGGTATTTTTTTATTGACTGGGCATCATGAAATATTCTAATGACAAACCATTGGCGCAGAGAAGCAAAATATTCAAAGTTTTTGTACAAACCAATTTCGACGAAGCATAACGCAAAATTATACGTAGTTTATCGACTTACCACTGACACTTCATGGGTTGTAGCGTTTCACAGTATTATTATTGACTTATAAAAACAAACAATTTTTAATCAAATATATTAATAGTGTGGAGAGTAGCATAGCTACTAGTTAAGGCACAGCACTATCAACTCCAAGGACAGGTCCTTTGAACCCACCCAGGGGTTCGAATCCGTCTATGGCAGATAATTATCTATTCAGTTTCAATTGTCGTACGTTAACCCTGTGGGTTAAGGAACCTTCCGGGATCCATCCAACATCATAATAAATAATGTGAGTACCATTGATTTAGAAAACATCTGGCGGTCGAGCGTGATTCTGACCAAATCATCTGCTTGCATAATTGTTAGTAAAAGTATTGCTGCACCCATGACCCTTTATGAGCTATAGTGGTATATATATATATTTTTCATATATTAATAGAACAAGCCTAAAAACCAGATTTATATCATATTTAACCAAGTACAGAACTCGACTCAAATATCAAGAATTGGGTTTTATTGGATTCAGAATTTCACGGAACGGGAAGGAATTCCAATCTCATATCTCGTTTTTGCATAATAACTTTAACATTTTTATTGTGTCGTATTACAAATATTATTAATAAATAAAATTAAAATACTAATATTTTTTTTTAATTTTCTTACTGTTTACAACTATAAATATGTAAACAAATAAAATTAAAATCACCCAACGGTAGCATGAAAAAGGTATTTACACCTTAACATAAATCATGTATCTATTATAGCCTAGAGGCAATCTGTTAATAGTAATCAGTAAAAATAAATAAATAATAAAAGTTAAAAAGGACGGATCAACCAGTGTGTAAAATAATAAATCTTCTAATAACTGTTTCATGCCACTAAAATTTTAATAAATATGTTCATTAGTTTATTTAAATGAAAAATAGAAATAGAAAATGTAATTATATAAATATCCACTCTTTTCTTGGACTTGAAAGACAAATTAAGTGTGACCACAATAAATAATTCTCATTAATTATTACATCTTTATGCTTCATAATTTGAAATGGGAGTAATTTGAAAATATATAACTTAAAGAAAATGGTATAATCAATTATAAAATGCTGTCACTCTCATAACGATTCTTTCCTCATCTAAAAAAAGCACTTTCGGCTAATATGTTATTATTTAATTGTATAATTATAAAAACATTTAATATCAATTTCGTAAAAATAACTTTTAGAATATTAAGACAGACTAAATTAAGTGTGAATATTTTGGCAGAATATAGATCTTATCATTCACTTATTACTTAAAACTATATCGCTCTCAATATTGTGATTTTTTTTTTTACCAAAATTATTCCCTTACGTATTTCAATGTATATTATTATATATATACATTATGATTTAATAAATTAGTATTTTTTTAGCATGTATAATGCATTATATAATGTCCAATGTGTTGATACACTACACAACTAACAACTCATAATGTTTACGATAATTGAATAGATACCTTAGACTAACTGAATAATAAAAATACTTGTAGTAATTTTAGTTTAAATACTTGTAATTAGTTATAAAATTCAAGAAATAAAAAAAAAATAAGAAAAGTATTTTAATAACCACATTCATTAATTGGAGTTTTTAAGCTAGTATATTGAGCAACCGTCGGTAAGTAACTATAAGCACATCAGCTTAGAGGAATGTAGTGTAAAAACATGAACTGCTGAAAAAATTAACTATCACACTATTCTATAAATAATGTAATCACATTTAAATGTAACGTTTATGGAAGTAAAATGCAGAGTAAAAGATTAATAAAGGAGAAATGCGTTGGGATACGGTCATGAAAGAAAACACACTTTTTTAAGTGAGCTTCGGCTTTTCGGCCTAAGGTGTTGGGTTTCCACCTGGGTTACAAGTCCAGGACCCTGTTTCATAATAAAGTACAAACTAATACTATTTGTCTTGTAGATTTATATTAATTCAGTTACACGGAATTGTACAATAGTAACTTGTACTTTAGTATTTTTTAATTCCTATAATATCACTAATATTCATCCCTATCATGAAAAAAATAAGTATTAGTGTAATTAACACGTTGTTTCTATACTTGTATTATGAACTAATACTATTAGCTTTCATTATGAAACAGGACCCAGACTGGGACACAAGTGGTTTGTGGTGAACAAGACTTCATCTTCTGGATTCAGCGTCCCGATGAATACTTACAACTTTGGCAGAAACGTTGTTACTCATTAAAAAAGTATTTTATTTACTGCGTGATTTTTCTCTTAGTCGCACCCTCCACCTTCTCGTTGATAGCATCTACAGTCAACGATGAATTACCGCTAAGCACCGCTAATTAAATAACTGGTTGAACGATTTTACCCCAAGAGGGCTTGAGTACGAATTTTGAAAGGTAAGGGCGGTTTGATAAAGGCCGAGGATAAAAGACAGAGCATGAAGAGACGACTTCCAGCTCGTTAGCAAGTTTCGGACCCTTTCACCGGATACTTGGCTAATCCTATCAGGTCCTCGTTTCGATGTCCACTGTCCACTTTACCCGAAGAGTACATCCAATTTGGAACCTGGTCTTTCTCTGTTATTTCCTTTATATCAGTCTTTTAATGCCCGTAATATAGCTTTCATAGTCAGACGTTTGATTCCGGGAATTTATTTTTTTTTTTAATTCTTTATTAACAAATCGGCCTTGTGTGGTTGTTATAATAATTATGTTTCCTTTCAACCATTGAATATGTGATGATCTAATCTCTTGCAAAAAAAGTCATCCCTAACGATTTAAAACTACAATTATTAATTAATTTTAATTTGTAAAAATAAATTTAAAAAATAATATATCTAAGAAATAATAAATAAATAGAGAATTCATAGCACATTTTCATGCATTAATCTAAGCTTCAATCTTTAAGATGAATTTGAATTTCCTACGTTGGATTACTGGGAATAGAATTTTATAATACGTATTTTTATGAACCCACCAATTGATTCTAATTGTAGTTCATGATGTCATTAACTATATCTGTTAACCCAAGAGGCATCTATTTCGATTCTTAGGACCTTGTTTTGAAATGACAGTATTTTTTTTTTCGTTTCGTACTGAACGCTACATCCCACACAACTGCACATCACTGATGACCTTAATATTTTTTTATATATGAGATAGGCTGTAGCTCGGAAATAATCTATTTTTCTGATGCTAAGTCTTCCAATGTTACATTTTTTTTAAATTTTCAACATCGTTTCAATGGTCTTTTTAATCTATTAAGAATAATTTCTATTAAATACATATCTAATTTGGATTTATTTAGGTCTCGATAAACATTTCTGTTTTAATATTTTTAGTTCTAATTTTATTTCAACAGAAAATTTATAGTATCAGGTTTGAAAAATGAAACAACTCCATAAGAGAATTTTCAAATGAAAAATTTTTTTTTTTATTTTTACCTTTAGTGTCTTTAGTAGTTCTTTTCTTCGATTAGAACAGCTATAAATTACTCAATCTATTGATTCCCTTGTGTTTACAATTAATTTTAGAAAGTATTACAAAGTATCCCTACTTTCCCATAAACTACGTATATCACATCGTAGTCTTTATCGTAGAAGACAAAAAAAAAACCTCTTACACTACAATCCATCAAGGCCTGATTTATAGATTGCTTCTGTCTGTACACGAAAAATATTAGATTCTGTCACGCTGTTCACGGTCTCATCTAAAAATGTAGAATTTTTCGTATCAAATAAAAAAAAAAAATAAAAAATAAAAAAAAAAATAGAAAAACCTTTAACAATATAATCCACGAAGTCTTGGATTCAATTCTTGGTAAAGATGTGCGGTTCTTGACCAATCGTAATACACAAGGTATTATCAACATCACCACTCAACCTTTTAGTTTTTTTGAATCCAATGAAGGGTCAGATACCCTCTTAATACAGGCCCGAAAAGAATCTTCCGATTTAGTAGAAAATAAATTTACCTAGCTACTCCGAGCTTTTCGTAGCAGGAAAAGTTTGATAAATTCAATTTAAATTTAATAAAACACTTAGAGTGCACTTGTCATTTTTTAGCCTTGCTATTTTTATATTTTTACTTTTTTATTCGTACACTTTAAGCATATTTATTTAATGGAACAATACAATAGCAATTAATAATAAATGCTTAAAATAATGTCAATAATTGATTAAGGCTAATTAAAAATATTTACTTAATACCTAGGTGATTATCACATTGTACTTTTTATTCAATAATACAGTATAATTTAAAAAAATTATCTCTGGTGAACTGATCCGCAAATTCGGAGTTTATCTTGACAAGCGATTAAGATTAAGCAGTGTCTTGTATGAGGATTTCTTCTCATAGAGGATTAAGATGAAATCCTCATTGAAGACTAAAATAAGAGAACCACTCATCGATCAGTATTACACAATTTATAAAAAAAAAATAAAAAAAAAATTGAAAAACAATAATGTTCCAAGTTGCTTTAATCAGGTCTATTTAGAAATACGAGATTTGATCTTTTGTGTTCCAAGAAACGAACTTATTCCTTCTGTTATAAATTAATATAGTTGTGCATGTTTATCAGCTCATAAAGGAGCGACCGATGTTCTAACAACCAGGATGTAGTTATGAATTTTACAAGAGAGGAAAATTAATTAAAATATTTATTAACAAATTCGAAAACTCAATTAACTTCTTTACAATCTGGCTTAATAGCAAAAATGATTTCTCAATCTAATTTGAGCATATGTGACTTCAAAGGAGTTATTAATTAGCCTTCTAAACATTGAGCCCCAGAGGACTTTGGCGACACGACGGAATGTTAGTGCTACCTTCTACCTTTGTCGTTGCAAAGGCTCTTTGATGTCGGGGTATGAATTTAACAAGACCCCTACGAATTTAATCGATAGTAATTATACGTCAGGTGACGAAGTTTCATATGAAAGGTCTGATTATTTAGAATATTTTACATATTTGAGCAGCAGAGTCGACATAAATGAGCGTATGGCTCTTAAATTCTAAATTATGGCTCTTAAATTCTAAATAAATTTATCTGTTTTTAGCTTAAATATATATATACCGATATATATTTGATTTCCACACAGCCTCCTTCTTCTTTACTTGCCTACATTTTAACGAGTTTTTGAGTTTGTGATTGTGTTGTAGTGGGCGTTCAATCAATTTTATAATATGCAGTGGCACACATTGGTTTTGAAATGTATTCAACTAAATCTAAAAACTTAATCGCTAAGTAGGCGTCCAGGCGAGTCTTTTTGATTTTTTGTTGACTGCTGGTTTGTATATGGTTTCAGCATAAAGATTAAGGCCGTAAAAGTTTATAAATAAATAAATATTTTTATTGAGTATTTACCACGACATGCATATCTTCCATAGATGTTGCTTCAATGAGTAGAAATACGAGATTCGGATCCTAAAATTGTATTTCCATATGAATAACAAATATAATTGCCTTGAATATTCTGAAACTAAGTTGAAAGAAAATATTTTCTTTGGACAATTCAATAAAGTCATTATAGCCTGTAGAGAATATTATTCTTAACCGTGTCAGTTCCTAAAGTTTACTAATGCACTCATCGTAGATTTTATAAAAAAAAAAAAATGTTTTATAACTCGATTCCCCACAAGGGATGCCAGTATCTCAAAGGGAACTACAAAATCAAGGATAAAAAAAGGTGAAAAGTAGACTTATCTGGTGATTTCAAACAAGATGTATTTCAGCACCAGGTTTTCAATCAAAAGCTTTTTATAAACATGTGTGTGAAACATTTTTAAAAAATAGCAAGAAATGTAAATTAAAAACAAAACAAAAATAATAATTATTCATTGCCAGCGAAACTTTACATTGCGGTTTAAAAATTTTCACCGCAGAACGTTGTTGAAAAAGTTTGTAACCATAAATACGGTAACTAGTTATTTTTTATTAAATAATATAATTGACGCCATTTCTTTACTTAAAACAGTCCAGTAAAAAGTGAGAAATAGTTTATTGAAAAAAATATTTTTATAACTTTTAATTTATAGTGGAATATAAGTATTTATAAGCATTTCTTAATAATTAATAATTAATAAGTACGTTATCTCTGAAACAGTTTCAAGTCAGAAAAGCCTATAATGTTTTTCTGTTTCGATTTATTAGGAATACTCTATTTTATTACTGAAATTTAATTATAACTTACACCAAACAATTTAACACCTAATTAAAAAATTAATATAGAAACGCTGAAATACAATTTCTTTCCAGTTCTTGAACTAGTAATTCTAGTAGCAAGTCGAAGTTCTAATAAACTTGTTTACATTCATAATGCATTATGGCTCCTAGGATCGATGCAACTTTTCATTTAACCCACAAGATTGCTATAGATCATTACAGTTTAAAAATAAATGATCTTAACCTTGAGTGAAGTATTGATTTTATCGTTAAGAGTAACCAATGCACAAAACACTGCATATATTTTTCCACTGGAAGACGGAATGTTCAAAAAACAGTAATAACAAATTATTAATATGGAATAATTATATGTTTCTTCACAGCAATTATTATAAGATTTCGAAATCTTGCTAAGGACAAACTTAAGTACCAACTTTGTCGTTATGTGGGAAATAGTAGGTCAGAGTTGGGTAAAAAGTAATTGTAATTACAATTACAATTAATTTCCAATAATTGTAATTTAAAATTAGGAAATTAAATTATAATTTTTATTAATATTTTTAACTAATTGATGAACCAATGTATTGTAATAATGGTCCGAAATTACAATTACTAGTTGAACCAAAGTGATCACAATTACATTTGACAGTAATTAGTAATTGTAATTACTTTTTGCCTTACCCTGCAGTGGGTAATGAAATGGGAGATTTAGGTACTAAATAAGATTTTTTCTTCTTGTTTATTTCCTTACGTCAACATGGACCCATATTTTTTCAACAGAGAAAAATATAAAAAAGCATCGCCCTGTTTTTTTTTATCAAGGGAAGATGGGATAAAGCAAAGTATGGTAAAAAATATTATATTATCATATAAAAGTAACTTTCATATGTTTTGACAGACATATATTATGTTTAATTCATTTGAGTACTTCCTCAGGCAAACAAATCATATATTTTTGTTCTTCTCTTGACATTTTTTTGGGCCATTACTACAGTTCTTCATGTTCCTTCTAAATGAATTACTCATCAATTATGACATTAACTCCTTCAATCATTCTTAAAATGTTTTTCTTCATCTAATTATTAATTTTTTTCCAGTATCTAACTACATATTTAATCATAGCCTCTTAACCTAAGTGTGTCTATACTAATAATTTTGAGAAGAATTGAGATACACAACAGATAATTGTTATTGTAAAAAAACGTTTACCAAGCCCTATTAAAAATTTAAAATATTGAGAGTATTTTTTTAAATTTGTAAACATTATTTTCGATTTAAAAAAATAAAATTGGACATAAGTTTCATAGGTAAATGTTTATGCTAAATTTTAAAAAAAATAGACAATTACTTAATGAGAAAAAGTTTCTTTAAATTTAATTTTAATATTATTGTGGTTTATTAGATCTAGGAATATTATCGGAAATTTTTCAATCATCTTTGAGTAAAAATTGAAAATAACTTTTTTTTTTTTTCCCCCTACGCCACAGGAAGTGGGCTATTACGCCATTTTCCTTCTCGCAGCCCAATACAATTTTATTCGTCCACTTAGTTCGTCCGTATCTCGCTCAACATCCACCAGACCAACACACGCCAAAAGATGGTCCCCATCCATGTCCCCCATGTTGCATAGAGGGACTAAATTGAAAATAACTAACATTTTTGAATACATTTTTTTTAGTTTTAGTGTTTTGTTAAAATATTAAGTTTTTGAGAAGAAAGTAAATTTTCTCAAAAACCTAATTAACTTTGTAAAAATGTTTGAATAATCATATACCAATTGGCATTTATGTTGATTTTTTTTTTTATTAAAAAATAATATTCCCAAACTTAAAAAAAAAAATGGTGGTGTATTAATTGTTGATAATCTTATAGAGGAAAAATAAATGTTAATGATTTTAAATTTTAAATAAATAGGCTTTTAACTTATAATAAAGAAAATGACCTGGGCAGAATAGCCTGCAAAACTGAAACTTTAAATTAATGTGAGGAAGAAATTGTATTGAAGATGTCCTTGAAGATGGCTTGAATGGCCGAAACGTTGGACTGGTGAAAAATAAAGTGTTGAGACAGAAATGGATACGAATTTTTGATTTTTTTTTTTTTTTATTATTAACACTTTCAACATATTAAACTTTTAATACCACACAGTAAATTAATTTTACTGCACATCTTTTTGGCATAGTTACTAATGATACAGGGTACGTATCAAGAGTTAATCCAACCCAAAAAAAATTTTGAAAGGAACAGATTTAAAAGATTTTGATAAAATGTTTCTTATCCAGATTATTAATAATATGTAGTTATAAAAACACTGTATGAAAATACCACCTTTTTTGTTTTTTAAACGAATTTCATTTTTATAGTTCGTTGATTTATATCTCACTTTTTTCTATAGTTCTCAATGAGCTGATAAAACTTAATTTCTCATTGTGAATTAAATTGATAAAAGTCATTATATTTACATATAAGACATAAAAGCTACGAGAAAAATGACCTGAATAAATAAACATCTGGGAATAAGTTTGAAAATAGATTTAAATATTTTGACTGGGATGAAGATGAAAATATTTGAAAATGGCCAATAGAATAGGCTGAAACGTCCCAAAAATGTAAAATATATACAGATATAAACAAAAACTATAATAGTGTTGTTTTTTTAAAATTTAATTAATACAATTTTTTTGGGGGGGGGCGTGGAGGGTCTCGTACAAAAGACTTATACCACTTGTGAGATTATAACACGTCGTATATCGACCAACATATTCGCTATAATTGTCTGTTTAAAAAGTCAGATAAGTAAGGTTACCATAGATGGCGGGAGTGGAGGGTTTCATTCATACATTTTTATATGAAAAAAATGTGGGCTTAATGTGGTTTATAAAGTTGAGTGTTTGCGGCTTTAGCGCACTTGCTCGGCCTCCACTGGGATCTTAAAGACCTCTGCTCTACCTCTGTGTATAGTGTTACGTGGGGGATAGAGTGGGCTTAGGGATCCTCAGGTCGATAGTGTAAATGTTGTAAATAAGAGTTTAAATGCGACTGGTGATTTTTTTTTCATGTACATAGTTTTATTATGTTTATTTCCTTTATCCTTATGTTTGTGTATATTTAGAGAGAGATTTTATCTAATTTATGATTTTTTTTTTCATTTATTTCTTTTTATTCTTATGTTATTTTATTTTAGTATGAATGTAATTAGTTATCACTATTACTTATTACCTAACAACGTTGTGGCAGATTGTAATATTTATCAATGAATAAAATTAGAAATTTGAAAAACAAAAATATGGTTTAAACGGTTTTTCTTGATATTTTTAAATGATATTGATCAGAGTAATTTAGAATGATTAAAGTAATTTAATGAATATTTCTGTTTTAGGATCAGTTAAATAATTTTAGAATTGATAAAACTATCGGTCTTAATAATCATATTTTATGGACGATCATTATAGCCGGTTGGGAACAAGCATTATCTCTGTGAAAAACAGTGAACGAATCAATCAAACGGGTAGAGCTAGAATCATTGATTCTCCCACCGCTCTATCAAAAAGCTCGTAAAAGCTTTCGGTAAAGGAAAAAAATAATAAAAAAACGACGGACTACTGATCTTCAGACAGCGGCAGCAAAAAAAGGAAAAGGAAAAAAGGTCACGGAAGGGAATGAGAAATCGAAAAATCCCCATTTCCCTCTTGGAAGGAAATAAAAGCTCCTATGCGGAATGCAGTTGAGCTATAGGAGCCTGTATAAACTGCCATTATTAAATCTGTAATAATAAAGATATTTGGAACCGAAGAGGTCCCTTTGCACGGGGGCTAATAAAGTCCTCTATTGGGGGGTGCCTTTTCTTTTCTTATAGAACTCGTCCCTCCCCACCTCCCACTCCGAGAGGTTTATTTTATATTTCACGAGACCTTAAAATTCTTGTCGAAGTAATATCAGAATCTCGTTTAGTGCCAGCCGGGGGTTCAACTTCTCTTTCTCTTATTAAAGGAATAAAAGTCCGAAGACCTTTAGATGTCCGATCTATTAAGTTTTCTCTGTTCCTTCAATATCTAAAAGAATTCAGCTATATTCATTATTTTGAGAGATAGAAATAATTCATATCATAAAAACAAGCATAAAGAAAATTGAAGTATTGAGAGAATTCAAATATAATTCTCATTTAATTTAGTAGGACATCATATTCTATAACTCAAGTCCCGACGCAACCGTGCGAGGGCTATCTTAACATGTTATGCGGAATCGTCAATCGTTTTCATTAGGTTCTTCACTATCTAGTTTTTTTTTACTTACACTGACCGATATATCAATGGCTTACTTCACGGCTAGAGATAAGTACATTTCCACTAACTTCAGGAAAAATACAATGGAAGGTTCTCTCTTTTAGGAAAAGTTGTAATTTTCATAAAAGAGAAAACCTTTAATTCTATTTTTTCTAAAATTAATAGAAATTAATTTTCTCTACTGTGAAGTAAGCCATCGATATATAGCATCGGAATAAGGGGTAGTAAGTAAGGGGAAGTATTTATTTGCATAATTTGTGAACCCAATAATTTGTAACATTATAAAAGATTTTTGAACTTACAAAATAATATTTAACTACTTTCAATTAGTAAGTATATATTTTTTATATAAAATCAATTTTATCCAAATTAAAGTCTCAAAACATTCATTCGTTTGACCCAATCAAACCAATTCGGCAATCCACAAGGACCATCTATCACAAAACAGCTTTTATTATACATTGATTTTTAACGATTTTAGTAATTAACAATATTACTAATAAATAAACTACCTTCTTAAAAACCAATTTACACTCAAATAAATTATTTTAAACAAATTTTCTGCAGGCCATTCTGCCCAGGTGACTAGTTTCAACAAAAACAGTATGAGATAATAAAACATTAGGGAATTATATTAATTTATTAATAATCTAATATAATAATAATTTAATATTTCTTGGCTCAAATCTAATTACCTATTTTGTCCCTATTTCGATAATATTAAACTTTTAATTATAATCAATTTAAATCTATTACACCTTGCTATCATAACAATATTTGTAACCATCCTTACATTCAGATCAAGCATAACTCTTATTTATTTCAAATTTATTTTGGTTAAAATTCTTGTTTCTCTTATTCTTAAAATTTATATCAAAGTTAATTTTAAATATTAACTTAATTTTTACCTATATGTTTTATAAATTAATTTTGCATAAAATCTCTGCATAGTGTTGGTTCAGATTTCTAGTGTCTGTTTTTAAATTCACTGTATAACTAATGTTTTCTGATATGTAAATTGACTCAAGTATTTTCCTTTTTAATGTATTACTTTCTTTACATAAAATTATTGTATTATCAAAATCATAATTTTGCTGGTTTTTGGTTGCATACTGCACTAGTGCTGTTTTATCGGGATTGTTCTTGATTTTTATATCAATAATGTTATGACAGCAAGGTGTAATAGAGTTAAATTGATTGTAATTGAAAGTTTAATATTAAAGAATTAGTGACAAAATATGGTAATTTTTACTGAAACTATTGACTTGTGTTTCTAAGATTGTGCTTGAAGATGGCCGAATTGGCTGAAACGTTAGACTATGGAGAAAATAACGATTGTTTTGAGAATTTAATTTGGATTCAATTCATTTTATTTAAATAATGGGATCGTATGTTTTTATATGCAGCTTTTGAAAAGATAAAAAAACATGAATTTATTTTGGACTCTTTATAAAATATAAAAAACCATATTCGGGCAGTCTTTGACCTCATGTATGCCCTCTCCTGACCTAGGAGACAATTTTTTGTACCTGTTAATTTAAACTAAAAACACAGCAAAAAGCCTATCTTTTATGGCAATAGTTTACCTCACAAATAATCAACGTATTTTGGATGATAAATTAATTAGAATTTATTTAAATTAAAACTTAAGATAGATGGATTTATTTAAGACAAAGTAAGGAGCATTTACTAAGAAGTTTGAATTTTAACGATTGGCTATGAGATTAGATGGTTTATTGGATTCCCAAAAAGTCAAAACCGAAGGTTCAATCGGTGTTGATTCCGATTCGGAATCTATTTGGTGTTTCCAGGTGTTTCAGTTTTGTATGAGGATTCTAAGCCAGTAGTTTGTCCGATTTAGGATTTTGGGATTGGAGAGTTTTGAATGCGATTAGTGGGTTATTACTCACTTTCATTGGCATGTGTGGTTGGAATAGTGTTAGGATAAGTTGGAATGTCAGAAGTATGGACTATGTACAGGATGGGACCGAGAATACCACCCTGAGGAACACCATTGCACTGAGAAAAGAAGGATCATTAGGAACTATTTTAATTTACTTTGAATAATCTATCCGTGGGATAGGATTGAATAACGAGAAAGTACTTAGTACGTAAGAATATACGGAGTTCGTAAGGCAGTTCCAGGTACCAGACTATTAAAATCTGAGTAAAGAAAAAACATTTAAATAAAAATATATAATAATGCTAAATTTTGAAAAATGGAAATAATATTCTTAATATTAATTCCGACGGGCATACATAGATAATAACGTTATAAAAAAAAAAAAAAAAAAAAAAAAAAAAAACCTATAATCTATTGTACAACAAAATGATATTCTGAATTATTTTTTATGATACTGATAAAAAGGTAATTGGTACCTGTTATAATGGTGTACAATGTATTTCCATTCTATATATTTATTAATAAATACTAATCAAATTGATTAGCAGGACTGTTCGACGCCACTCTTGACACAAGAAAGTCGCTGATAAGTAGAAATGTAATATACAAGATAAATAATTAGGCCATAATCGAACCTGAACCAAAGAAGTAGTAATACTTTACCCACCACTTTTCTTCTACTTCCTCAGTAACAGTAAGAGAAATATATAAATGTAATCAGTCCTTTGCTACTGCGAAGATTAATTGATATTAATGAGGAAAATTAATTTGAAATTAAATTATTATCGCCATCATGACTTCCTAATTCAAATTGTATAACATATAGCTAGCTATTTTGTCTAATTAAACTATTAATTAAATAACGATTTGTATAATGTATTTGATGGAAAACAATTACTCGCATTTGATTACGTATACAATATTAAAGTAAGTCATTAGATAAATCACAACTACGTAAATAATTTATACATTTATTAGTTTATTACTAAATTCTGTGAGTTAAATAACTAAATAGATGAATGATTTATACAAGTATCGTTTATCCATTCACTAGCCATTAATTTCAGAATATCCCTCTGTTAACCGGCAGCTGTCGAAGAGAATTGCTCAAATAAATGTATTATATTTAGATGATTGTATATATTATTTTATCATTATGTAATTTTATTTATTTATTTTTCATACAGATAGTTTGATTATGTTCATCTTGTCTATTCTTTTGTTTGTATATATTTTAAGAGAGTTTTTTTAATTTATTTTATTTTATTTTATTTTTTTTTTTTTATTTTAGGATGTATGAGATCATTCATCACTATTACCTATTCCCCATAACTGTGTGGCAGATTGTAATATCTATCAATAAATAAATCTATTAATTCCAAAAATATATTTAGATGAAAATTAATCGAAACGACAACAAAATTCCTATGTATGCTGGTTTCAACACGTGTAAGCTAAATAAATTGCCGTTAGATATGTTTCGTATTTGTAATATTTTGAGAAAGTATCGATTATTAGTAGTATCATTTATTACGAAGTGATGGGAGACCCTACCTCACCTTGATCCATTTGGATCTTTTCTGAGCTATCCCTTGCTTGTTTCGAGATTTCGCAGGAATATAATGCTTCTAAAGAATGTCTTTTAGATTAATGTTAGTAATGTCTAAAGGTTTAATTATTTCCCGATTCAAGTGTTGAAATTGTTAAAGGCAAGGGCTTCACGTTCGGATAGGATATGCTCAACTTTTCTTCTTCCAAATATAGATGACGTGTGGAATCTTCCACTTTCTTCATCTTCTTGAGACGATATTTTGAAGTACAATGGCCAGAGGGGATAACTCTTTTGTTTCTTTCAGTTTTAAAAAAAAGAATATAGAGTCATCAGTATAATTATATTTATTTTGCTAGAATCTTACTGATGTATTCAAGGTGCACCTGATAATTTAAAAAAATAAATAAAAACATTTTATATTTTGAAAAACAACAATTTCATAAATGACGTGCTAAGCATTTCCTACAGACATGTGGAATCTTTCATTAACTTCTTGAGATGGTATTCAGTCGTGGTTAAATAAATTTTAAAAACACTTACTATGTTTGTTTTGTTATTTGACATTATTTTCACTTATAAATTATATTTTAATTTTTGACTACAATATTGCCTTTTTTGTAAGAACGCAGTATGTTAAAACCGAAAAACTCACAACGCCAAAAACTTTTCACAATCGAAAAGTTATATCATTAAAAGTACCCCTGCGAATACTATTTGTAATAAGTTAAGCTTTTTATTGAAAAATTAATGAACATCACATTATATTAAGGAAAATTATTGTATTTACTATTTTACTAAGCATCTAAAGTAAAGAAGTAGTTTTCTGAATTCACTGTTGAAAAAATCTCAGAAATGACTTTTCAGGCGTTGCTGAATAGTGGGTAGTATGAGTGAAAGATTAAATATTGCATTTCTACAATTACAATCTTATTATTAAAATTACTTATACAATATACTTATAATTTTCCACTGATAATTTTTTTAAAAATTATTATTAAAAATAGTTTTTCTTTTTGCATAAATTGTATCGGAATATAACAAGACTATCCTGATTGAAATCCGACCCTGATGCCAGTATATAGACAGACACCAGCAATCTGAAGGACAAACAAAGGTTTGATAAGTTCCAATTTTCTTCTACAGCAAGAGGGTAAGAGTAAATATCTCTACCGTATCTACCGCTGAAATGATTCGGTATATTTTTCCTTAGCGGTTTATTTCGTAATAAATCACAATAAATCCATAAATCCACAAGCGAAATTTTTTTTTTCGTTTAGCTAATAAAAAATACATAAATACGTCAACTTTTTAGTTTCGGGAACTTCCGGGTCCACCTAGGTTCATAAAGTGGGTAGTCTTAATTAGGAAAAAATCTGGTGTTCCAGAGTGATTCTGACCAAATCTCCTCCTGGCACAACCGCTGGTCTAGTGAGTATACTTACAAACTACTGTAAACCTGATCCTACATGTTTTGTAGTGGTTTAACTATAACTCTACTAGTGGAAGTTAATTTTTACTTCTGTGTTCGGCAAAATTACCATCCGAAACAATACGAGAAGACAAAAAACGATCAAAATTGAATATCAAATATTCTAAAACTATTACATGACTAATCTATTAAGCTTATATTAAAAAAAAAAAAAGTAGTGACTGATTTTTACAATGTTAAAAAATATTGCGTTATTACGAAAATCAATTTAGCACAACACTCTATTTTAATGAGAGATTACTCAATTCCGAAACAAATGAAATTTGCTCTTTTCTATAAGTCATAAATAGAAAACTGACTAAAGAATAAAAAAATACCAAAAAACAACATATGTATTAATATATTTAAAACATCTATGCTTAAATTAATTATAAGCACAATAATCGGGCAACAGTTAAAGTTTTAACCAGTATTCCCAACCAGTTGTCAGTTTTTCCATCCATCCCTCTTCGTCTATCTTACAAAATAAATTTACAGAGGATTACGCCCAGCCACAGGAATGTATCTCTAGATGAATGTACTCTACAGAGATGAAAAGTGACAGACAGAAAAGGTAATGTATTTGTTAATATATAGCAAGAATTAAACCTGGGCAATGGAAACTTATATCAGCCTAACAGTATCATTTAGTAATATGTTAATTGCCCCTGTCGAAGAAATCCGCTACGTAAGGCTACATCTGGACAAAAGACTAATTTGGTATCCTCATACAAGTCTGAAAAGACAGGAAACTACTCGTCGATTCCGAATATTATAACACTTATACATAAAGAATCCAAGCCTCATTTACATGACTTTAGTAAAGCCCATTTGGGCTAAGCTGAGCTTTGGGACTTCATTAAACCACTAGTTCCCCTCGTATCCAATTCTGACAATACGAAAACCTTCATATTTTCATATCACATTCTTGAAGTTTGTCTTCAAGAAAATCATCCATAGAAAACCATAAAAACCTCAATGTTCTATTTCTTACTCATGTGGCCCGAAACAGATATCAGTTCTTCCAATTCCAGATCCAGATAGTTTCAAACCTTGCTTCTTCTTCGTTCTAGAAACTCCCCATAAACATCTGAAAAGAATTTGGTCTCGCGACCTTTTAGTGTAGAAATGTAATTAGAATGCTACCAATAGGTAATTTTTTCACAAATCTTCGCCATGTCATTACACTATAGTTCTCATTTACTTATTGCATTGTATTTATTTATTAGTAATTTTATTAAATTATTAATTAAATCATTTATTACAGTTGTAAATTTTAACGAATATATACATATTAAATAATCCAAGTAAGTTGATTAGTAGTTTGGTAATAGTAAAATATAAGATTTTTCATTAGTATCCATAAAATATTTACATTACGAAACAACTCAGTAAATGATATATGTGTATACCAAGCAGAAATTCGCGTATATCAAGCGAAACTCAATTTGATCCACTGATATTGTAATCCTTGGTGCTTCATATATATTTTCAACGTTATATTATAACATCATTTGACCGAAACTTTAAAAAGTTAACTCTGAATTTAATATTCTTTCAAACTTTTAAAGATGTACCTTCCGCCCAGAAAAAAGTTTTCATGAAAAGTAAAGAAAAGGTTCAGAGAATCACTGAGGCTTAAAAAAATGTTTGACGATCAATAACTAAAAGATTACCAACGGTGATATAAATGGACTCAAACTTTTGCTAATAAATTTTAAAGTTATTACAAGAAAGGCAAAAAGATCCTTCGTAGAAGTCGTTTTAAATATACGACCAACTCCTAGAAATAAAAAATAAATTTACTGGCAAGGAATTGGATTTTCAATAAAAAATATATATATTTCTAATTATCAGAATAGTTAAGGAAAAATAATCTTAGGACCACACTGTAAAAAATAAAACTACAAGAATAAAAGTTTTTGTTAATTTTTTAAAAAAAAGAAAAAATTATTTTATAGATTTATATATTTTAGTGACGTTTCGGCCTTTTTATCAATGGTCATTTTAAGACAATGTTTCCTACTTCTCCCCAGTCATCTTAGAAAAATATTTTTTTATTGTAAATAAAACTCCTAGTATTAGTGTTAAAACCATACATTAATTTTTATGAATAATATAAACTGTTATGTTTTTGTTTTATTTCTATTTTGGGCAAAATATATATTTTTTACATAATATTTTTCAAATTAATTTTTACCTTTTTTTAATCTACGAATAGCTAAAAGAGAAAGCTTTAGAAGCCTACGAATAAGAACAGAAAGAGTAGATTGTGTACTTGCAAAATTAAAATATCTTTTAAAAAAAAAATTAAATTTTCCTAAAACTTTTATTTTTATTACTATTAATAATTTTTTTTCTGCATACCATTTATTAAAATACAATAATACTATTCTAATTTAAATCCCATTCCTACGCCAGTATATAGACAGACACCCAGCAATCTGAAGGACATAAAGAGATTAGATATGTCCAAATTTGGATTTATATTAAACTTAGATGCTAATATCGCTTATTTTTATAAGTCAAGAATCAGTACGTCCGTGACAAGTACTTGTTAATGTCTGAATTTTAACACTTTTTTTTTTGTTTTATATGACGGACAAAATTATGTGATATTCAATTAAAAGTCTATCTTAAGCAAAAATAAATCTATACTTGGCTGAACTTAATAATGTTTTTTTTTTTATAACCAACCAAGCAATATCCATTTACCTAAAGTACTGCTTTGCTGTTATTGTGAAAAGCTCGTTATAGCGGAAAAGCCGAATTACGGATTTAATAGAGAAAACTAACGCTTTGTGAAGCTAGGTGTCTACGGAGGGAAAACTCATTTACAGTGTTAAATAATCTGCCGACATAGCCACTAGATTAGACCTTTAATAGCAACTTCAGCACTAACTTCCAAACCGGTACACGTTCGGAATGGAATAAAATTATCTACCTTCGTGTCAGCCAATTAATTATTATTGTTTTTACTACCATAATTGCGTCTCAAAGAAAGAAAAATATTTATATTTAAAAAAAAAAATCAAATTTTTAATAACCAACATACGAAGAAGCATATTGAACAAATAAATTATGAAAAATCTTAATAATTACACTATAAATATCATGTATTTTAATAAATTTATAATTGGTATAAAAGGTTTCATTTGAAGTTAAGGACATTCTCAACAGTTTATTGTAGTATTATATTCTGTTATATACTTATAGACATTAGTAATGGAGCTAGCAGAGCACATTCACACTAATTTACAAAAATATGTAAATTAAATTATCACAAATGATATGTAGAAAAAAAGTAATGAAGCAATATTAAAGTAAAATAACATCTTAAACAAATTCATTAATCGTACAATATTTACATACAGCCTGAGTAACCGAGCTTATCTCCCCCCTCCCCCTCTCATTGTGAAGGGAAAAACAGGAATTCTGAAGTTCCCGGCGCTTCTCTTTCGGCTACATCATTGATGCTCGAAACAACTAAGGACCGAGAGAGTGTGCTAACTGCAAACGTTCAGGACTTATCTCAATAGTAATATTTAAAATTTATCAGTTCGCACATATATTCTTCGGTATAGTGAAATATTTTTTAACAATTTTTTTTGTCAATTTATCAATTGATAAAAACTAATTGATCTTCATAAAAACGACCCTGTTCTCAAAAACCTTCTTTGACTTAAGAAAAATAGACAACTGTGTAGATTAATCTTTAAAATTAAAAACATTTATTTTAATATTTTGCCACTGAATTAATGCAATAGAACATTATAATTGTATAAAATGTTTTTTATACTAGAAAGTTTTTTTTCTTGTTTTATTACATATAATTTTGAAAACACCTTCCTATCAATATCTTTATTTCATACATGTTTTCAACAACGAGAGAAAGTATTACATTCAAAATTTAAGTGATAGTGAAACTAAAATACTTGTTTGTAGTGTAAACTATAAAATATTTTTAAAACTACATATAAAAAGGTTACCATTTAGTTTTTTGTTTTATTTTTTAAAAACTAGTGATAAATAAAACAAGAACAGATAAATGAAATGGATAACTTTAAATAAATAAAAAAATAAAATTAAAATAAAGGCATTTAATAAATAAAGCTTGAGAATAGTCACGTATGCCTTTATTTTAATTTTATTTTTTTATTTATTTAAAGTTATCCATTTCATTTATCTGTTCTTGTTTTATTTATCATTAGTTTTTTTAAAATAACACAAGGACAGATAAATGAAATGGATAACTTTAAATAAATAAATAAATTAAATTAAAATAAAGGCATCTAATAAATAAAGCTTGAGAATAGTCACGTATGCACTATCTCTCAGAAATGTGATAAGATATTCCACAATATAAAAGAGCCAGGAATGTTAAATAAAAATATGTTTCAGAGTTTAGAGCAAAAAAAAAATGATTCTCTTTGAAGGACACAACCTATCATGGAAAACTTTTCAAAGGCCAAAGGATAATGTATTCCAAAGGAAGAGACAAAGAAATAAACTGCAACAATAAAAAGAAATGGAAGCAATCATACCCTTATCCTCTGAAAAAAAATATCTCTGAGGTACAATAAAACGTAATTCTTAACAGGATACCTAGTTATTTTTTATAAAGTGCGGTGTATGTTTTAATGTGTAATTTGTATAATGATGTGTAAATAGTGTGGAGGTTTAGATGACAATAATTTTTGTTTTTACATAAATTAAAAATAATATTATGTTACGTAAGTTCTAAGTCTATATAAGGATACAAACACAACCGCAAAGATAATTATATATATGTATTAATTGTAATTTAAATTTAAATTAAAAAACTACTTCATATGTTAAGTAGGTTTAACATAAACCGATGTTTTGAGAACAATTACCTAGTTTAAATATAATCATTTAAATTAGAGATAATATATAGATTTTTTTAAAAAGTTAATTACGATGTTTTTGTTCAAACATTTTTCAATTTCTATTTTTTTCAAAACTATTTTTCATTAATATCGCAAAATTATAAATTTTCCATGTCAAGTAAACTGGATAGAGGGAAAACTATATACTATCAAACCAAAAACATAATTGCATTTTTTGTGTTATGATCTCCTCTTGTGAGATTGTTACATGTCGTACATGGACCAATCTGCTCGCTATAATTGTTCGTTTGAGAAGTCAGATAAGTAAGGCTACTACGGAGGGCGGGAGTTTTTTTATGTTACAAACTTCTTCATATGTTGGTAATTCTCGGATAAAAACAATTTTTTACGAAATATTATATAACTTATGTATAGTCTCTTCAATTAGATATGAAATATGTTCTTTTTTCTTGATTAATTAATTTATTTTTTATATATGTCCGATCACGGATTGATTAGTATGCTGTGTAATGTAGCAACCCCATGTTTTAGGCAGCATGAATGATTATTCATTCATAGCATTTCTTTCTCTACATTAATTAAAATATTTTAAAAATTTAACTTAATTAATTTATTTTTTTAAATTTCCATGGTTTTGTTGAGACACTTTTTAATGTGTATTATGATATAAACTACTTCATATGTTAATTATTTCTCGGATAAAACGGTGTTTGGTGAAAAAATTAATTAAGTTATAGAGTCTTTTAAATTAGATGTTAAATATAGGTTTTTCATAATTTATTTGTCTAAAATTCCTTTTTTTTACGTCAGATTTTTTTATTTTTAGCATATAATAAACTTTTCCATATTTTAATTAACATAACATAAATATA
>NW_027107367.1:85425-160236 GCF_000696795.3 Halyomorpha halys | reverse complement strand
TGAAAAAAATATATAATAAAAACTTTGATTTTTAGAAATGGTTTAGGCTTAATGATCAGGAAAAAAAAGTAAAAAAACAATGATTTATTGCTTAATATTTTTACTTTCATTTTATGAAGATGAATCAACCAAAAACGACACAAAAATTCGTCTGAATACTAAAAACGAAAAAACTCCAAAGGGTAAAGCTACCCTGCAGCTTTGATGTACTCAAGTTTACATCTTTGTAAAATGGATGATATTCTGACGATCAACATAACATTTTTCACACGAGAATAGAAATATCCGAGAGACTACTGGAATTTCTACATTTCAGTTAGTCGAGAAGGTAGAGTGAAATTAATGGGATGCTTGTAACAATCTTGTTAAAGATGCTAAAGGGTAACCGAGGGAATGCCTCAAGGATCCTTTCCGTGACCATTGTATACCACAACATTTATTGGCTAGAGAGCCTGACACAAACATTCTGCCTGAATCTCAAAAAAAAAAATCATTAAAGGTCTTTTAAAGAAACTGAAATAGATTATTTGAAAAATGTAAAATGAAAATCCGACAGTCACAATAAAAGTTGTTGAATACGTTGAAATTAATGCATCCATACATGTTATAGCCTACATTTTACCATTCTCTTTAGAGACTTTGTAGCTTTGTGAAAACACAAGAGAGTTACATTGGTCAATAAGAAAAACATAATATATTATAATTTACGTATTTTTAAATATAGTCTTACCAGACAGGTTCAAAATTTAGCACATAGTTAAAACCATTAAACCATTTGGATACATGCATTCTGCAATTTTCAAGCATCAAGTTACCATAATTATAGTACAAAAAAATTCGAAAACAAAGTTGATATAATATAATACGAAGTTCAAAGAG
The DNA here is from genome assembly GCF_000696795.3 of Halyomorpha halys. NCBI lineage: Eukaryota > Metazoa > Arthropoda > Insecta > Hemiptera > Pentatomidae > Halyomorpha > Halyomorpha halys. The sequence goes on along the minus strand of NW_027107367.1, from coordinate 159,357 downwards.
TTACTGTTAAGTTTAACATCACCCTGAACTTAGGATGAAGAAAACAAATGGGTTTACTTTATACAATCCACATAGCACGAATAGAAAGTTTGTGTACATAAGACATTTATATTTCTTATAACTAAATTTAAATTTAGGTTTTTAAAAAGATTTTATTTTTAATAGTTTCTTTATTAATTAAATGTTCAAGAATATAAATGAATTTTGAAATAAAAGATCATGTTTTGTCAATAAAAAAAAATAAAAGATTTAAAAAACAATTTTTTTTTTATTTTTGATCTTCCAAATTTAAAAATAAAATAATTTTTATCAATTTTTTAGTTCGAAGAAGTTTTCAGAAGCGTTTTTATAATAAATTTGTAAAAAACAGTATCTTCTATATATTTTTTTTTACTTGCTAACATATAGTTTTAAAATTGGAATAATTTTCTGCATCCAGAGAAATAATTTAAGGCTAGTTCATGGAGAATAATTGTTGACGAGTCTCAACCAAAAAGTTCAGTTGCTTCAAATTACGTATAACCTAGACTGTCTATATCCGTTCGGAAAATCTATGCGTTCTTAATGACACTGAACGAACTGTATCTTTTATTCTTTCTTCGAGATCGGTGCAACGGTACAGAACGAGAAGGACTTAGAAATAAGAAACAACGATAGCAACTTTTTATTTTTCTAGTGAAGATGACTATTGATTTATAAAGTATTTTTATTAGATATTCCACTATTTTTCTTTTAGAATATTACTTTTGCCTTTCCAAACTCTACAGAATGTACCTACTTCGATTTTGGCCGTGGATATTGTTTGCAAAGTCATGCGTTTTCTCCGCTTCCTGATGAATTGGACAGGAGACCCCTGACATAACAGGTATGGCCAAACTGGAGGATACCTTAGGAAATCCAAACCAGCCAGGAAGAAGACAGTCGGAAAGCGTTGATCGATCCGTCCTCTACTAACCTGCTCGCCTCCAACCTTCCATTCCTCCTCCAAAATACAATTCTCTCTCCCGTTATTTTTTTTAATTGTGTGATCTCATTTTTATTTAATTAATAAATATTAAAAATTAAACTGTTCATAGAACAACTCTTCTACTACACTCCTCTCTACTGGAAAACATTTTGTCAAATACTGCGGTCTCTGAGCCCATGCTTCCTTCCTAAGCCCTCACAATTTCTTTCGAAAAAAAAATTATAATAATAAAAAGGATTGTAAATTAAAAGAAGAATCATGAATAATTAATTAATAGCTATTAAATTTATAAGGATCACTTTAAGGGTAAACATATTATTATTTAAATTATTAAAAAATCACAAATAAAAAAATGGTGACAAGATTAGAAAAAACTGTAAAATAACGGTAATAATTTAAGATTATTACAAAGTATTTTACAAACAACAAATTAGATATTACAATGTACTCAAATATTTCGTTTTTTTGGGTTGTTTTTTTTAATACTAAAAATAATACTGTTAATTTATTTATTTTGAACTTGTTCGTATGTAAAGACGTTTACATCTTCAAATATGATTGTAATAATTTTTAAAAATGCATAACTAACTAACAATAATAAAAAAGTTTAAGTATTACTAATACAATGAACTACAAAATGATTATGAATAAAATAGCTACGAACAAAAATATAAATTTCTAAAGCATTTACTATTTATTAATTGATAACTGCCATTGAACATCAACTATAGTGACTACAAATAAATTCCGTTAATAATAGCATATACAGCGGATAAAAATTAGATAATGGTTGAAAAATGCGACTAATTGTGTTGACGGAGCTTGATAAATGATCTTTATGGCACAAATTATAATAAAATATTAATTGTAAATTATTGTAATTACTGGGAATGATGAAAGAAATGTGACCAAATACGACTCGCTGGCCTGCCGGCTGAGCAGTAACACCTCCACCACAACTGGCAATTGACTGGAGAGTTCGGCCGTCTCCTCCCGCCAGCGCATGCCCGCCGTCAACCCCTCAGTGACATATTTTAGGGGAGAGATCTAGCCTCCTATAGCATCATTTAACGCGGTACTGATACGACAAAAATCAGATATTGAAGTTCGAAATCTTCGGCGAACACTGTCAATACTATTATTCTAGCTGAAGAACTCAACTAAGATTTGAACAGCTATTCTTCGTTAACTCAAGAACTTGTGAGAAGAAAACTTTCAAAAGCGTAATGATCCTTCACACTGAGCTATTAATCCATGTAGAATTTAATGAATTATATGGAAGATCATATAACTAGTTCAAACCATTGAGTTATCGTCAGAACTGAGAAAAAGAGTTGTCTAACTGATTGGTTATCACCATATTCTTGGAAAAAGTAGTTTAAACAATTTTGAATATGGACAAAGACGACGAATTCCGGCTTTTGTACCAAAGTTTTCAAGCTGACGATGGAAAAACTATGATCTATAAATAATATCGTTGATTTTTGTAACCGTATCCAGTTCTATACTGCTCATTGAACTTTAAAACTCTCAGTAGAATGAGGGAAAAAAATTTTTAAAAATTTCATACTGGGCACTTCTTTTATCCAATGCGTCCAGAAAGAGAAATTCTCCCAAAACCATAGACGTTTACGGTTTTTAATGATTTATGCGAAAAATGTCCTAAAATCCAACATACGTAAACAACAAAATCGTATGAGAATACAATTTCCGTTGAGGAACCGTCGAGACAATGTGATTTTCCTTCGTCGGCTGAGAAAACCCTTGGAAGTGTCAAGATTAATTTTTTGGGACCGCCAAAAAAATAATATTAACTACCCCAAAAGGGTTTCAAACCCACAACGTTCCGAACCGAGCTCTCTCGGACCTACGCCCCAACCAGCACGGCCGTCACATCCGTATGATGGAGCCTAAATATATATTCCAATTCTGATGGCGGTTTGTTTTTCGTTTTACGTGAGATTGAATTCTTAAACAATTGTGTTTTTAGATTTTCCGCACAATCTGGAGGATCTTCTTCCCTGACGTCCATTTAAGAATGAAGGTTAATTGGGTCCTCTCAAACTACTGGGATTCACAGATCTAAACAGGACACGGAGGGTTCAGGGAAAAGCTTCATGGAAATGGAAAGAATATCGACGCCCGGTGCTCCACGTGCGGAGTCTCAGAAACAGCAGAACACGTGGTAGAGGATTGAACTGCCATGGAAGTTTCGAGATAGATCGGGATCTTCGGCCTCGCTGAGTCGGACTTTTCCCTCTGATGGAAGAGGAGAAAATCAGAAACTTTATCTACGGGTGGAAGAAGATGGTGGAATTTTACGTTGCGAAGAGCTTGACCACCGAGCATTGGCAAGTAAAAAAACTTTAAAACTCCCAGTAGAATGAGGGAAAAAAATTTAAAAAATTTCATACTGGGCACTTCTTTTATCCAATGCGTCCAGAAAGAGAAATTCTCCCAAAACCATAGACGTTTACGGTTTTTAATGATTTATGCGAAAAATGTCCTAAAATCCAACATACGTAAACAACAAATAGCCATGGAAGTTTCGAGATAGATCGGGATCTTCGGCCTCGCTGAGTCGGACTTTTCCCTCTGATGGAAGAGGAGAAAATCAGAAAGTTTATCTACGGGTGGAAAAAGATGGTGGAATTTTACGTTGCGAAGAGCTTGACCACCGAGCATTGGCAAGTAAAAAAAAAAAAAGAGATATTCCATATCGTCAGCACAGTTATTAAATAGTTACTTTTTTATTTCATTTAACCTATATACGAGCCATAACCTATATTCTTCCAGTTGGTAGGATGGCTAACTCCATAAAACCATTCTTATTATTTTAATTATCTTTTTTTTATTGATTTTTATAATTTTAGATTAGACTGTATTGGCAGTTGAAGTTCTCATAAAACCTGTTTAAAAAGATTTACCTAACATGGAGGTTTGTTAGTTTATTTTCTAACGGTGGGGAAAGTTTAGTAATTAGTGAAGGGCAGGCACAGACCTGCTTTTCGGAATTCAGTCCAGAACGACTCCCACAACCCAAAGAGCTAATATGTGATTCACTAAAAAGTGTTAAAAAAAAAAAAAAAAAAACGTTGTGGAAAAAAAACGTGGTGGAAACGTTGGCTCAATAAAAATAGTATAATTATTTACTATTTGAGTTTTTTTGACCGCACCCGGACCATATTCCATTAAAAAAAAAAAAACTTTGTCGGAGAAAAAAAATAATGATACAAATAAATACCATGCTGTCAGTTATCAAATATTTCAATTACAATCAGTGAATTAAACTCAGCAGTGTCGACTGCTTCACCTGCTCAAATTAAGTAGTATGAAAAGGTAGAAAAAAGAAGATACAAAAAATTTATTGAAACTCATCAGTCAAAACATGAGTTTTGGAACATAACTTCAAAAATATATTTGGATTCGGATAAAAAAAAAAGAAAAAATGGAGACATGAAATTTTAAATCAGATTTTTGTGCACTTGATACCCTAGGGCAGTAGTGATTTCACAAGAAAAAAAATGAAATTAATATGTTGTTTAATCTAAATGCCAATCGCAACGCACAATCCGTTATTTGGTCAGTCAACTTTTTGTCCATTACGTTTGAAACCAGTACAGTACAACATAATGGTAACACGCGTCTTCTTTTATTTCTCCATTTCATTAATTATAATTTTTCACCCATTGGTTTCAATTGAAGATAATAGAAAGACGCCGCATAGTGTGACGATCCTAATAATCTAGGAGAAAATATCCATAGGGATCATTTTACTATGGAAAATGATATAAAACGTAAATTTACAAGTTAATAAAACAAGAAACAGAAAAAAATTATAAGAAATAAAAATAAAAAATATGAATAAACACGGTAATAAGCAGTGAGAGTCAAGAGCCAAGTTTTCAGTCAAACGTTAGTAAACAAACGTCCAACTTCTAATTCTAAATATTCAGTTGATTCAGTAAACAGCTTTAATCTTTCCAAAAGACAAGTTATGTCGTTTTTCACTGTTGCTCGATTTAACTCGTCTTAAGCCTCCTCTATCCGCTTTAAATATATGCTTCAAAGGTGAGATAATACCGTCGCTGTACACATACATAATATTCGAAGAACGCCCACTACAACAAAAATACAAGTCAAAAACTCCTCAAAATGTAGGCCACTACAGAAGAAGGAAACAGTGCAGGACCAGAATATATATTCATGCTAAAAACCATAAATGAAATTTAGAAATAGGGTTTATGAAAAAAAACATTCATAATACTGCCTTCAGGCAATATAAGAATAAAAATTTATTTGCCAGGATGTATGTATATACTTGTATTTTTTATATATATATTTGTGTTTGTTGAATGAATAAAAAAAACATACATAATAAATGTGTATTATTAAATTTAAATCTATACCACTACAACCCATGAAGGGTCAGGGATGCAGTACTTTGTAAGTAAATAATTTTACAGGACCAACGGTTGAGCAAGGAGGTAATTTCGTCAGAAACACACTCGAAGATGTGTATTATATAAACTACCATATATTAATACCTATATAATGAAAGATTGGCTATTTCTCTGAGCAAAATTAAGCAATCTTCTCTTAAAAGTTCACAACACTGTGGCACACAGTGGATGTAAATTACGAACTGGCCGGTAGTTCTGGAGTACATAACACTCAAACAGATCGTCCTTTAAATTGTTAATTTATGCCAGTCTTCCTTTCTATCGAATTAAAATTATCAATAAAATAATAAAATAAATTATAAATTATAGAATATATTAAAATATTCAAGAAATTGATTTTTCGCACTACAATGTTAAAGCCCATGTATTTTTTTAAAACGTCAACCTATACTGAATTCTAATTCAAAAGATTAAATTCTTTACACGTTGGTGCTATCAAGAGCCAAATGGACCATGAATAGATGGAATAATTTGGAAACATTCTGAAAATGTGTTTATTTGGGTTCTTTTTAGGATTCTAATTCTAATTACCACTAATTTTTTGAGAAGTAGAAAAAATCGAAATAAACTAGGATTTTATAAAAAAAAATGTTGCTCATAACCTGAAAATCATCAATTATTCTAATAGCTTCTATTATATTAAATCAAACAGGAATAAATTATCTACGACTTTGATTCTAATAATGTTTTGTTAAAAAACTGGATCTAAATTATAAGACTGAAAATTTTCCATTGTACAAATCTCTCTCCCCTTCAGAAACCAATAAGTTTTAGAATAATACTTGATCTTTGGATAAGGACGTTATACGTTAAAAAATTCACCTCGATCGCCACCTTACCTGGAATCACCATATCAACATCAAAGTAACTCAAATCTACGCAAGGATAGCAATGCTATATCCTATCCTAATTAGAAAATCCAAATTAAAACCAAAAACAGCTATTCTTATTTTGAAAATTCTCAGGCCATTGCTGAAGTATGGCTGTGAAGTGGGGGGGAGGGAGTGGCATCCTCTACGAAAAGGAAAAAAATACCATATTTTCAAAATAAAGTCCTAAAAATTGCAGTGTTCCTGGGTTTGTAAGAAACAGCCAATTGCATCGGGCATTACAAATAGAGACAATAGAGGAATACATCAAAAAAAGGCTTATGAGGTTCCACCCCCAGTTACCTACCGTTAAAGGAGCAGTGACCTACAACTTGGGAAACCCAACCACAACCCGAAGACTGAAGCCCAGGCTGCTGCAGGACATCCTGAATTTTATTTATCTCAATTTCTTTTTTTTTTCTCTTTAACTTTTTCTTAATTCACTATCTTTTTTTTCCATTAGAAGTCAATTATTTATTTTGTTAAATCCATAAATGTCATTGTTTTTGTTATTAACTTTACTTTTATCTTTTATTAAGAACTATTCTTTTAATCTATTTATTTTGTCTTATTTGTTTTATTTATTAATCAAATTGTATATAGTTAGGGATGTTTTTTTATAAGACTATACTCCCTTCCCCATAATAAATTGTTAAAAAAAAAAATGCTTCTTACATTAACCATGTAAGGCCCACCAAGCCGATCTGGTATTAAATAAATAACGTTAAAAAACGGACCAATTTATTACACATATCTTTTAGCAGTTTTTTAGCATTATTTATTTATCACAAATCGTCAAAGCAAGAAAGGAGCTTTAAGTTTCAAGTGTTACGAGTTAAGAGTTAGTTATAAAAGTTTAGAGAAGTACCAAGAGTTTTTTTACATGGTGATAAAAAAATATACATAAAAAACAAAATCATGAGGATACTTACAGCTAAATGTATCATGTCATTATTCGATCAGGTTTATTTGGCAAATTAAAATTGATTTCAAAAGTTCCTCTAAATTTAAACAGTCATATAAATCAAAAGGTATATTTATTATTTTATTGAGTCAAAATGAACCTGTGAAGAACAAATAGTTTAAGTCGATTGGGATCCAAAAATTCAATAGTGGTAATTCTAATATAGTCAAAAGATTTAGGAAAAATTATAATTATTTTCAATATCTCCTGACAAAAAGAATTCATTTAAAATAACTGACTTAATCACTGATATTTCAGTAAATATAAAATGTTTGAACTTCCTGAGTCCTTTACCTGGATTGATGAGGTTCGCGAAAATATCATAACGATTATTAACATTCGTCAGTTACTCGACAATGAAGGGTTATTTTTAATTCATAATGGTAAAGTCGAAGTTCCGAATTTCGATCACATGTTTGGCGTTTTAGCCCATCGTGGGCCGCTTCCGAGAATGCTGAGGTGTCGCCTTAAAAGACTAGACCACCACGGCCTTTAAGCATTGCGGGATATGCAGACTGTAAATTTAATGTTTTTGAGCTTAGTAATAATGACGAATCATTCAAAAGGTTTAATTAGAGATGAAACCAAAAATACAATTAATTCGGATATATTTCTTCCGATTTCAATTAAACACTTTTCGATGATACTTGATCGAAACAGTTTAGGCATGTGCCGAGGATTGTTTCCAATGCTCACTAGAAGATGAAAAAATATATTAAAAAAATATTTTATACAATTTTAGCTATTTACTATACTATCATTTTCTGTCTTTGTTCTGTAAGGATTCAAAGGATGTAATAAATCAATCGATTTGTTTTGTTTTTGTGGCTCCAAGACCCCCGAATCAAAAACGTGCCAGATATGAATTCCCCTTAAACTTGTATTTCCTATCATAAGTAAAAAAAAAAAAAAAAAGCAAAAAAGTACCCTAATCCAGTTATGATTAGTTTTTTTTTGTCCTGTGCAACTAATTAAATAATGAGCCATAGCCGACATTAAAGGTAATTAAATTATGCAGTGGTATAACAAGTTTGGTCATGATCTTTAGAGCCTTTCTCGAGAAAATGGTAATAAAGAAGTGTAAAATTGATGATATAATGTGGCACTTCCAGTAACTGTTTTAGCGAAAAAGTTGCTGTAATATCCGTTGTCTATTCCACCCATAAAAAAAAATTAAATGAAAAGTAATTTTATTTTGGGACATTTATAACCCTAAGAATGACTACAATAAACATTTGAGTGCCAATTGTCTGGCATAAAATGGTTTAATTACTAAGTAATAACACAATAAAAATAGTAATTTTTTTTATGTTGGATATACAGACCTTGTAGATCTTTGGCCGCCTGAACCTGCCTTCTCCATACCTGCCTATTGTGGGCTATTGCTTTCGCATCTTTGTTTATTTGGTCTATCCATCTGTTTTTTACCTTTCACGTGGTATCTTGCCAACTATACTCGGATTCATTTTTGTCCTAATGGATTGCTCCGAGCCAAACGACCCGTCCATCTTAACCTCCTTGCGTTCATATCAAGAGATATTGGCTGACCAGTCTCTGCAAGCAATTCACTGTTAGTTTTTCTCCTCCATGTGTTAAGGCTCTGATCCCAGATCACTCCAGTAATATCGAACATATGCTAGTAATACTGAATATAATATTTAAAAATAAAAAAATGTGCTGAAATTTCAGGCTTGATTTTTATGAATACTCAAAATAATAAAATGGTTGAATATTCAATATTGAAATATATCAACAAAAAAAAAAAAACATATATATCATGTTACTGATTGGAGGAAGATAAACGTGGCAACCGTAATCAAAACTGGGGAAAATGAGGGACGCAACTAGAAACTAGGGTAATAAAACAAATTATTATTATTGGTTAGTTTTGGGGGGTGGGTATCACGGAGTCTTAGTAACTGCTTAAGGATAATGATGAATTTAGTCTTAAATTTCTCAAGAACAATTGAATTAAATATAATTTTATGACGTAGTAAAAAAAGTAAATACGAATAAAGATTCATTGTAATTAATTAAAGGACGGAATAAGTGTTTCCGTCACTTAAAGTTAAAAATTTCCACTTAACTAATTGGATTGAAAAGTAGGAGCAGAAGAGAGGTGTGCTTTGGTCGCCTACTGATCCTAGAATTCGAGGTCAGTGGGCGATCAGTGAGCGACCAAGGCTATAATATAATAATATTTAATATAATATAATGTAATATATAATATGACAATAAGATCGATATCAGTTGTACAGTCAAAATTACTTATCAAAAGACACAGTTATCTTTTTATCAATCAATATCTCTCGCCATTACCAAAATGTGTAACACATTTTTTAAAAATTATTATATATATAACGAAAATTAAAAATTATATTTATTCTTTTCAATTGATTTACATGAAGTTAAGAAGATACAGGTTTAAGAAGTTATATAACAGGGGATTGATCTACAATTATTATTGAGTAAAATAAATGACATCGATTGTTTATTTCACAGTATTACTAAGTCCAAATCCATTAGCTTTACGAAAAATATAATTATAGGTTCTTTTTTTTTAGGAAAATTACAACATTTCAATTATTTTTCTAAAAGAGAGAACCTATAACTATACTGTTCGTAAAATTAGTGGAAATGGACTTAACACCATTTTGAGGCAAACCATCGATATTATTATGGATTCGTTAAAAACTAAGTGAACTAGGGATGTAAGTATCGTTATATTTACGTATAAATACCCCCGTAAAGTACGATATATTTACACATGAAAACATCGATAGTTTTCAAACAAATCGATATAGTCGTTTGATATATTAACATAAAATATCGATATCAAGTCCAATATTTTCAGTCTTTGAAAAAAAGGTGGGGATGAGATATCGAAATCAAAATATCCATATTTCGAAATATCAATAATTACATATTAATCTCTAAGGAATAATATATACGGTTTTCTGTTGTCACTATATTTTAAAATATGCTTTCTAAATCAATGATTAACAAAATTATTATCTAATAGTAACAAATACAGTGTATTGATCTTGAACGGGGTTGTCCAACTTACGGCCCGCTCGCGATTGAGATTTTATTATTTAATATAAACCGTTATTTTAATTTAGAACTAAAAATATTCTTATCAGTGTTCGGAAGCACTTATGTGAAAGTGTATTTTTTGTAGATGAAGTGATGTATCATTACTTTATCTACTGAAAGTTGGCTACAACAGAACTAGAGGTGAATATTTGTTCGTAGGTAGACGCAGCTAGTCGACCATAATATTCACACTAAATATATATTTTGATTGATATTGCAATGTTTGTATCAATCGATAAAATATAAAAATAATTCTTTTATTTATGTATAACTTTTTCAATATAATGAAATATTATTACTTTTGATTTTTTTAATAACTTTACCTTATACATTAACCTTATTGATACTTTAATGTATATAAGTATTATATGATCCACCACGTTCAAGTTTTTAATTTTGGCCCTTGAGGGTTTGTAAGTTGGAACACCCTGGTCTTGAAAGAAGGAGTATAATGCAGTAAGCTGTTATGAAAAGTGAAGCTAAAAAAGTTTAGAAAGAAGGGCTTAAACCATTTTTCTCCCTACGGCTCGAACGTAATCAAGTCTGATCTATTTGCACTATTATACCAATATTCTATTGATTTATTTTTTTTTCAAATATTCAATTCAAATAAAATATATTTGACACTTTACCGTACATTCATTCTAATCAGCTATAATAGATTCATTTAAAATGTCATAACTATAGAAAAGGGGAAGCAAAATTTCAATTCGAAGAGAAGTCGTAAGAAATGTAAATAGGATTGCTTCAACATTTCCCCTGAGGATGTACCAGAGTCCAAACAATGGGCAAGTTTCTGCTTTGAAGTTACTCCAAACTGCCTCCTCATAGTTTCGATTGCTTTGAAACTACAATGGCACAATATCCTATGCGGCCAGTACAAAGCCAACAAAGCTATCAATAACTTCCGGGGACACAAGCACAAGCTTGAATTAACTCACTCCTAGTTGTTTTATACTGCTTATTAATGATATATCCCTCGCCTGGCTAGAGCAGTGAAAATAGGGCCATAAAAGATCAAGTCCAGAAACGAACTACTTCCTAGTTTTTATCACTATATTTTACAAACTCTTTACTGATCACGGTGTCTCAATAGAAAATACTTTATTTAAAAAATTAGTGAACTTCGTCAGCGAAACCTTGAAATGGCATAATGTTATGAAAGTATCCAGAGGGAAAACAATTATGTCTCATTTTACACAAATGTTTTGAGCAAATCTTTATTTGTATTCCTTGACTGCAGAGATCTTTCTGGGTAATTTTTACGATCAATCATGGAGAAAAAATAAATTAATAATAGTATACGAAAGGGAACGTTGAAATAACGAGATTTCTTTGTTGTCTAATCTTTAGTCCACTGGGAAAAATTTCTAAATTCAGGACTTTCAGTGGAATCCGTTTGTTTTTCCCTTTTACCGTTTCGCAAATTTGGTATTTCAAAGTAATGAGCCATACATGATTTAGTGTGAAAACAATACACATCATTCAACTCGATCATTTTTAATTTCCACAGCGTACACAAGATAACGTTTATTATGTCCTCCAAGGGACCAGGCACATTAGGTCACTATTTTTTTAAAATTGAAAATTGGAAGAAACCACCCTATTTACTTCAATCATTGCTTACAATTAGAAGATCCCGTGGCTATCTTCTTTTCAGACTCTTCGGAGGTTTGTCAGAGATTGTAAAGGATGAGAAATTAAGAATAGATGATAGGTAAGGATAAGGATGGTGGGGGGGTGGGAGGGTAAGAATATTGGAGTGAAAGGAGGTATATCTATTTCGGGCCAAATTTGCAGCGAATGGGTTGTTGAGGTCTTAATGGATGAGTTTATTTGTGACATAATAAGAAGCATCAAGAATTTTACAGAGGATTTTGGATTGTAGAGATTGCATACGGGTGGAATTCTATGGTTTGGTGGAGCCCCAAAGCTCAATTCCGTATGTCCAAATAGGTCTGATTATCATAATGTAAAAGAGTTTTTTTGTAGTAAATTGGATGTTTAGAGTGTTTGTCAAGTAGGTGTTGTAGTAATCGGAATTTAGAAGCAGTTTCTGGCTGGTATGGCAATTCAGTGTTAGTCTCTTGTCAAGATGGAGTTTTAAGTACCGAATCTGTTCAACAGGCTTTGGTATAATATTAAAAAAAGATACTGCAGGATAGGAGAGTAGAGGTTTTTGAGGCCATTAAAACTAATTACTACACATATTATGTGAATGTGAAATAGAATTTTTTTAAATTAAATCAATTATATCTCTCGAATATTAATAAATCGCTTTATTTGGATGACAAATGCTTTATAGGTTTCTAAAACCTTTCTTCTTCTTTCACGGGTTTGGAAATTTTTATCACTACCCATGTTTTATATCCGAGGTCGTTATAAGCAATAACGATGCATACTCAACAGTATTACCATGATACCTTTCATATAGGGCTTTTATAATTAGTGTGAAATGCTGCATTTGTCAATGAACTTTGTCCTTTGAGTCTGGCGGTAGTCAAACTGTCAGACAAGTGAACACTGAATTATAATAAATCCAATGCACAGCACTCCTAGCAAATTAACATACTTTATTTCTGGTAATTCACAATAAAATTTTATTCTCTAAACTTGTTTTAAAATTTAAATTAAACTAACTTAGACTGAACTAAATGGTAATTTTACCCAAATAAAAGTCACAAACATGATATTTGAAGACATGAGTGAATGAAGAATTTCCGTTACCAAAATAACAAAAATGGTAAATGGAGTTTTTTAAATACTTAATCCATCCAACCCACTAAGAAGCCATAGATCAACCAAGAATCTGGAATTGGTGATATTACAGGGCGAAGATAAGCTATGAAACCTTTATCCAAAAAAAAAAATCCAAAAATTTTATATATATTACCTTCATCTACTCATGTTTTCATTAATTCGAGCTGGAATCATTTTTATTTTATTTTTTTATTGCTACCTAATCCCAGTACAGTGCATATGAATTTTTTAGTTAATTTATTTTTCACAGCTATTCCTGGAGTTTCATTTATTAACATTTCTTTTCAAACATTTAATTTTCAGATTAAACAATTGATTTAAAATACTTATTTTCCTCACATATCACTTTCTTATTTTACATATCAAAATTATAATTATGATTCTAAAAATATTATTTTCTTTTTATATTAATATCATTGGATGTATACAATGTACTTTATTCCTTAAAGAAATTAAAAATAAGTACTTACATAAAATAAATTCTCTCAAAAATATAAATCACTAATCGAAAGAACTGATCGAATTATTAAGTCCATTATACAAACTTCTTCATGATCTGTTCATTCCATATAAAGTTTAATAAGCAGAAACTACAAGAGGAAAAATGGGAAATTATTTGAACACAATAAACAGTTGAAAAAAAGTCAAAGGAAATTAACTTTTTTTTTATTACATAGCATACAAAGAATATTTTATGACTTCATAAAATAACCTAATCCATGAAACACTAAACTCCACCAATGGATTAAGTGCATTCAGATAAAAATAATGGATCTAATAATGACTAAAAAATATCACAAGTTATTTAACTCCTAAAATTCAGACAAAAAGAAATAAAAGATGATGAGTTTAAAATTTATCACATTTTTTATTCTTTTTTAAATATTTTTCTCAATTTCATAACCTAATAAAAACCAATAAATATATGTATAATATAGAAAATACACACATGAAAACAAATTAAAAGCCTATAATGAAAATACAAATCAAACATACAGTAGACTTCCAATAATTTAAATCTAATCATTTTTTTCCTTTGAGTAATCAAATAGCACAATGTAAAACTAATACTAAAACATAGTATAGTTCTTCATAAAATTTAGTACAAACATTTATTAATGTAATAATGTTATATTACTTATTTAAAATTTATGAAACTAATAATTCAATTTTATAAAAGGTAAAATTGTGACGAATCCTTCTTTGTACAAAATACCATATTGACAATAAAATCAACTACAAAAAATTCCATTAAAATTATTACATTACATACATACCTGAAAATTAAAAAATAGTTTTAAGACCTATGAAGTATTTTCCATCAAATAGGAGTAACCTAATTTTTAAGTTTACGGTAGAGGATACCATAAATAAAATCTTACAATCAATTCAGCCAATTTTATACAATACATTTCTCTTACAAATCACAAATTATGGAGAGCCTACTGCAAGATCATCGACTTTCTAAGAAAATGAACAAATAAATAAATACACTTCTGTGGAAACCTGGTAATTGACATGAGATATATCTTTCTTTTTTTTCTAAAATTAAAGTATATTTAAACCAGTGAGTTATCAAAAATAAATATCCATTAAAATTATGCAGTTTGTTTAAAATAAACAAAAAAAAATTATCAAAAAGAAACTTTCTTAAAAGCAAGGTTTACCTTATGTTTCAAGACAACATGGAAATAAAAAGTTCCTCAAACAAAATAGCCAGTAGCGACCAGAAGAAATTATACATTCATGAAAAATTTCTTAAAATATAATGGAAAAACTAACACCAACTTTAAAACAAAAGTTGTTTCATTAAATTATCTTAGATATTACATTTTAATCAAATTTCTAAATATGGTAAATATTTACATGTAAATCTTGTTTAAATTTTCATCTAAATTAACAATTAAAAAAGTCTTTATCACAATTATATAAAAATATAAACCCTTTAATCGTCCACTCATTTGAAAAATAACTTAGACGACATATTACATGAAAATAAAAAAAATAAAAAAATGACATATCCTCATAATAAGAAATAAAACAGCTAATGCTTAATAATTCCGAATATATAATTTAAAAATAACCTGCAAAAAATTACAAAGCAAATATCAAGTTTAAAACAGTCCACTTAAGAATTTTCTTCAAACCCATCACCAAAACTAGGATTTATTACACTAAGAGTAAAAAAAAGTGGCAAAAAAAAAGCTTTATTAGATGTAAGTACATAAAACTCATAATGGACAATGGGGTTTAACCACAATAGCAAGAAAGCATTATGTCATTCAAAACATCTAGGCAAAAAAAATCTAGATTTTGTTAACTACTTCGACCATGAGAAACTAAGCACTAAAAGTTATGGATTCCTTTTAAACTTTTGAAGGAATATGAAAAACAGTCTTACGTTTGGCCCAATTAACATATCTTCAGTTTTGGCATATAAGAACCTTTATAAATTATTAAGGACTTACTCATCACTAGCACCAGTCAAATTAAGTCAGAAAGAAGCTTTTAAAACTAAAAAATAACTTTGCTAAATTTTGTAATTAAAGCCTTTTCAGTGGGAGCAATAAAAATACTAGCCTTTAAGAGATATACCAAGTGCTGTGAAGAAACATCACAATGGATCAAGGATCCTTGGGAAATGTATAATTAACATGTCCATCAAGCAGTGTGAATCAGTGAAATTTCTAAGAAAAAAAACAAAAAACTGTAACACTATAATCCAGGAGGGCTCTTGGGTTCAGTACTTGGTATGGATCTGCAAAATCACATTCAACTGCCAGATTTTTCTCCGATTAAGGGTATCCACATAAGAGGCTCTATCCACCACAGGAAGGTCTCCCGAACCAACGGTCAATCCACGACTGACATAAAAGAATAAACATTTATCTACCACTGACGGATTCGAACACAGACCTGGGAGATAGGAGAAAAGAGCCTAACTCGCTGAACTACTCTGCTTCTTCTACTTCGTTTTAAAAACTTTAAAATTATCATTATAAAAATTTATAAACTTTAGATTTCACATGGTTTCAAAAATTTGCACTGACAAAACACTGATTTCATACATTGGTCACCTGTGCATGGCAGACATTATGCATGGAGACCATGTCTGTGTGGGTGATGTGGCACTGAATGTGTTAATTAGTTAACGGGTAAAAGCTGTGGAGTTATAAAGAAAAATATACAACACACCTCTATATTTATATAAATCTTTATTTCATATTTTTCAAAGAATTTATAACTTCAAATGCTTACAATACAAATTTACAAAAAAATCCTTTAAGAAATCATGATAAAAAATATGTTATATATTAAGCTTTTAGAGCTATGAAATTTTTATATCTTTATTTAAAAAAAAAGATACAGAAAGAAAATTACACTTTAGGAATAAAGAAATCTATTATTACTGTAGAAATAAGATTACGTATCTCAATTTAGTATTGTACTTATAATTCTTCAATTCATTAGATTCAATTAAATTATTATAACTTCAGATTCAGCGGTAAATATTGAATAAAACATTGTGCATATTTTAGTTGATTAACAGTGAAAGGGCATTGGTAAGAAATTAAAATAATATATTTTTTTTTATTTGTTTTATTTTTTAAGAAAAAAAATATAATCCAACTAAGTAACCACTCTCACTAAAGACACACTCAATTGGTCATCAATAGTGGGAAAAAAAATATGACTAAATAATAAAATACATATAAATGCACTATATTTTTTATTGTAGAGTCCAGAAGCTAAGAAACGTCAAAATATCACAACCTTTATCCATATCACAGTAAGGATTACTATATGATGAATATGGGCATCTCTAAATGGTCTGAAATTAATTGTTTAAAAAATAGTAGATAAATCAATTTGTTGTATCTCAAATTTTACTTTTGTGTTACATGGTTAAATAATATAAATTTTTTCTTACAAAAAGTTTTGATGTGAGAAACAGAAACATGAACTACAACCTCCAAACTTGAGTTATAGGCACAAGAACAAACTTTATACAACCTTTATCAATAATAAAAATAAATTGGGGAACACTAATCATCCAGTTAAATATTAGATACTATGCTCAAGGAGTAGGTGCCTGGCTCGTCTCCTCTGGTATCACCTTAAGCTTCTTATAAAAGTCTTAAAAACCAAACATTAATATTAAACTCCTGCACATTGCTATGCATAGCATTCTCTGACAAGAACCTAATTTGGACCACATTATATAGTTAGTTGTCTCTCTGTTACAACTAACCCTATTCCAATATTGATGACTGTAACAAATAATATTATTATAGTATAATGTCGACTACTTTAATATGATTACACAAATAACACTAAAGATGAAAAAAAAATTCAAAACCATGCCTCAACACAAGTAAACTATTGTAAAAATAAAGGAAATAATTTTAAAAAATGGAAAACAAATAACTAATTAATTCCATTTTATAAATATTACTTTTCATGGACATATCATATTTCTTGGTTTTATACTTGTTAAAAACAAGAATTAATGGTCCAAAAAAACTATAATAAAGAACGTAATATTATAATGTATAATCTCCAAATTAATATCATTAACTATTAAATAGAATAATAGAGAAGGATGTAAATCTATAAATAAATAAATACTGGTATTATTATTAATAAAACATAATTATGAAAGAAAACAAGGCTTTATTTAATGAAAACATGAGTTTTATTATGGTTAGTAAATGCCCATGAAAAAACCCTTAAAACATTTAAATCAATCCAAGTTTAAAAAAAAAAAAAAACCTAGCACTGGTAAATAGATAAAATTATTCGAAAATGGTATACAAAAAAAATTCTAGTTTTGTATAACCTTGATGTATAATCCAAATCTTGGCAATGGATGAAAGAATACCAATGACTGCTAATAGATTATAAAAACATTTATCTTACAAAAAGTATCAAAGTACGCCACCAAATAAATTTAAAATTTCTTCTGTTACAAAGAAATTTAGTGATGATGACCTGCTGAAAGCAGCAGTGGAAGCATTGTTCCAAGAACGAGAGCAGTCAGTTGGCTCGGAGCCAAGTGCCCTCCGAGTCGACCAGTTAGTTCTGGTAATACATGAACAGTAGCCACATAAAGAAATGTACCAGCAGAAAACAACATAGCAATACCAGTAGCATTCAAGGAACTTAACTTTTCTTTACCTTCCTGTTAAAAAAAAATAAATAAATTATGTAAATTTAGTGTAAAACAACCACATCATTATAAAACTAACTAATTTTATTTTCTAAAATAATCATAATATGCTGAGGAGAAAGTAAATAAAAACCAGATACTTTGTATTAAAAATTAATGACTTCTAAATTAACAATATCAATAGGTTATAAAAAGAAATGTTATTAAAGCTAAAACGAGGTTACTGATATGGTTAAAAAACCCAGTTAAGTTAGAATAATCACTTATCTAATTCTGGTTAAGTTAAAATTTGTGCAATTTGTATAAGCATCATGTTTATTTTACACTGTTTAATTAATATTCAGAGTTGCCGACAACACTGGCCAAATTATCTCATAAATGTATATTTTATAATGCTTGACTAGTCATAAAAAATTTCCCACATAAATACACACACATTTTATTAAATTAAGGGTTCACAGGACTTGAACAATTGGTTTCTAAAATATTCAGACTATATACACTTTCTTTGGTTGTTTCGCATGGGATGCTAATACAAAAAGAAAGATATGATAAATAAAAAATTATATAATTCGTTTAGAAGTTACAGCCTTAGTCAGCTGTTACTTCGATGTCAGCTGACTGAGGAGATCAGCTGATCGCATGTATATAAAGAGATGTACCGAACCCAATAAAGATAGTATGTTACAGCAGTTCACACGTGTTACATGTTATTCCTTCTTCTCTTTTTTGACATTTGGCTTTCGCCGATACTTAACTTATATCTAAACTGATATAATACATTTTCTTTACTCAATAACTTTTTGAGAAAACAATACTTTCAAATAAAAGTAAAACTGCAAGTTTGAAATTTATTATAATGTTTTCTGTAAGTATCGAAAACATTATTAAAAAAAATCCCTTTATCCGTTGCCTGCAACTTGTTTTCGTGTAGACTTTAATTTTAAGAAAAAATATATTTAGGATGAGTACCCAATAAATTATACATTGCAATGATCTTGAGAGATCAAAAACAAAGTGTTTGTAATTTATAAGTTAACGAAATGGAAATTACTGAACTCTAATTATTTTTAAAATTATAAAATGCAAAACAATAAAATCACTACAAAACAAGAAAAATAATATAATCAACATTAACCATTCATCTTTGTATTGTTTGTGATGAAAGTTGGTAAACGTGTGATTTTGATTTTTTTTTTTTTTTTTTGGCCTGTTTGAGAATTTGATCACCTTTCAAATTAAAAATACAAATTGATAAAAATTTATTTCCTTGTTTTCCTTCAGAAATTCTAGGGACTTGTGTTTCAAGACAATTGTTGAGATAATTTCGGTTTTCATATGAATCATATACAATGTCAGATCCAACTGCACTCTCTATATAAAAACTTCTTTCAAACAGTGCCTTCCTTTTGTTAATTGGTTCAGTTATTCATCTCAAAAAGTTTTTTATTTGTTAAGTTCTTTTTTTTAAATGTTTCTAACAGAAAAAATATATACGGTTGAGTCACTGAACCTTTAACTTCATAATAATTTACAATAAATAATTTATATTAAGGACTGTAAATGTAATATAGGTACATGAGATCCTAATAAATTGTTAAGTAATATCAATGAGGCAAGGATGAGTAAATAGCAGAAACGTACACCCATTACTGAGTATGGTTAGGAACTGGTAATGCTGGGAAAATCAATAGGAAATTACAACTGGACATGAATAAAAAATTAGCTAAGATCAACAATGTTCACAATACATTATAAATAAAACAATATCATAAATAATGAGCTTCATTAGATATATGATAAGTTAAAAAACTAGAGGTTTCTTAGAATTTACAGTGATTGATAGAAAATATTTAATGAAAAAACATTTTAAATAGGAATTTTATTTACCTGGCCAATGCAGGAGTAAGTAATTAGTGCGAACAGTGGTGCTGACAGTGAAAATATAAGGAGATGTCTTTTTATTCTCTGTTTATCCAGCCCTTCGTGCATTAGAAAAGATACCAATCCAAAAGCAGCAGGTGCCTAAAATATTTGAGGTAATACTTAGAGATCAAAGTATTGTTATAAGTACTTTGTAATTATAAGGTACTCTTCCAGATTCTTTATAATAAAAGTGCCACTTATTGCTCATTAGAACAAGAGAGAGTACCTGACAAGCTTAATTAGAGGTAAGCCAACTATTATCCAGCCAACTAAGCCAGTTGTTATCGATTAGAAATATCCTAGAAAGATGAAGAACATAATATCCACACCTGCAAAAACTTTTGCAAGACCTATTATAGTATACAAAATAATGAGCTGAACTAAGATCTTTTTGAAATAGGAGTAACACCTATGCTTGATTTAATTTGAGTTACAAAGAAGAAAGTGCAATGTACAATGGATATTTAGGGGAACATGACTGATAGCTTTGAAAACCTCCTAAGGGTAAGAAAGTGTAATTGGCTCCCTTGTAAATTTTTCAATTTGGGCCTTTAAATAGCAATAAGGAGAATCAAAATACATGGTGAGAGAACAATACATAACAGATCTTATATGATTCTGCAATAAGTGCTTTCATTTGCTTTCAGATAGATAGCAGTAGAGTCAGTCTGGAAGTGAATAAGACCAAAATAAAATAAGACATGTCAGCCCCCATCTAAATAGGCACAAACCATCACACTTTGTGGCTGCAGTTTACTCATCTGGTAAGGTGACTCAGTTTATTTACCTTGGTTCACAAGAAAAATCAATAGATACAAGCAGAGATCTAATAAAAAAAGTAAATAAAAGTTTTTGGGCTTCAAAAGCATTTAAGGAACAAGCCAATCTGTTAGATCTCTAAAGTAGTATAAGATCTTGATAGGACAGTGCTAACTTAAATCTCTGGAATGCAGGACATTGGTACAAAGAATTGAAAGTTTGCAAAGGTTAAAACTAAGGAGGATTTTGGATTGGAGGATAGTATGGTTTTTTCAATATATATCACTTGAAGGATAAGCATGAATGCTGTAATAACAGGAATCCAGATATAAGGTGACAAAAATGGGATGTCTCCAATGGGAAGGACATGACTTTCTTAGACATACTTAGAATAACCCCAGGCCTGATTCTAGGAGAATCCTAGATGACGATCCACAGAACTAGTAGAGAGAACTGGCGAACTTAACTGGAGGAGGCCTTGATTCTTTGACAGTTCTTATACCATGGATATGATAATAATGAGGTGAAGATAGTTGATGATAGATAAGTAAGAGGAGAAGATGGTCAGGTCTTGAGTGGTGGTGAGTTTCAGGTCTTCATCAGGGCTATAGAACAAAAGAGATAACAATAACATTTAGAGAAACATAAAATTGAAAAGGAATAGTATACAAACAAATTTGGAATTATACAAAATATTGAATTGAATCATAAATGATAAAAAATTGATAACTGATAATTGAACAGTCAAAAAATTTAATTGATTGATAATCGTGGAATTAGATGGTAGTAGATTGAAAACAGTGAAAAATTAAATATAATATCATGTAGGTAAGAAGATATGTACAATATAAAATATGCAAGTATTGATTTTTTGATTTTTAGAAAGGCTCACCAGAGTGAGCTACGGACAGACAAAGAAACGTAACTGTCAAGAAAGACCGTTATGACACAACAGTTGATATGAAATACCAATGATAAAAATAGAAGTCAAGTGGAAGAGGGAATACGGTTCCCATGTTGTGTACCATATCCCCTGTTCCATTTCTAATTGTAATGCATCCTACATTGGCAAAACAAAAAATTTACTTAAAGACCGCATAACCCAGCACAAATATTCCATCTCCTCCCGTCACTTCATGGCTTCAAAATTATCTGAACATAGCTTAACACTCAAACACTCTTTTGATTTTGACAATACCTCCATACTAGCCTCTGTCCCTAACCACGACAAACGATTACTATCCTAAGGTATTTTTATACAATTAGAAGCTTCCCCAGTCAATCACAAAACAGACAAACAAAACCTATCCCTAGCCTATTCCCAAATCGTTTATTTATTAATGCACACATAATTTATTTTATTTTATCAATCATTATCTATTTTCGACTTTATTTTTTATAAAAAAATATATTTTTTTTTATTCTTATTAATTTTTATTCATAATTTTTTGACCTTTGGGTACCGTATTTTTACATATCACTGGTTTTATGTTTTTCTTTTAAACTATAACTTGACTTCTATTTTTATCATTAGTATTTCATATCAACTATTGTGTCATAACGGTCTTTCTTGACAGCTACATTTCTAGCGAATCCTTTGTCTGTCCATAGCTCACTCTGACGAGCCTTTCTAAAAATCAAAAAATCAATCAGTTGCAGGCCTACATTCTACGCCATAACGTGAGTCTCCTTTCTCGTTCTCATATTTGTTACATTATTCTTTTCCCATTCTCCATATTCTACCTTTTTCCTATATATATTTATATTTTTAAGTATAGGTATATAAGTTAATACTCACACTGTAATTCAGATATAAGCCACTCACTATTTTTCATTGTCTGTCATATTGTTCAATTTGTAGATTCAATTTATTTATTTTTTAAGTTTTTTAGATACTACTTGCATATCTTATATTATACATATCTTCTTACCTACATGATATTATATTTCATCTTTCACTGTTTTCAATCTATTACCATCTAATTCCACGATTATCAATCAATTAAATTTTTTTACTATTCAATTATCAGTTATTAATTTTTTATTCAATTCAATATTTTGTATAATTCCAAATTTGTTTGTATACTATTCCTTTTCAATTTAATGTTTCCCTAAATGTTGTTGTTATCTCTTTTGTTCTATAGCCCTGATGAAGACCTGAATCTCAGGTCTAAACATCGGCATAAAATAAATAAATATGGTTTTGTTTATTTTTTTTTCTACCGCCCCCCCCCCCCCCGACAAACTTCTCCAATCATTAAAAATAAAATAAATATGATAATAAGATTGTCTAGTAAAAAAATGTGTATATATTACATCAACATTCTTACCTTATGTAGCATGATGGCAATAAAAACAATAAATTCAACATCAGCATGAGTTGTTGTGGCAGCAGCACCAAGAGCAATCCCATCAACAGCAGAATGGACTACAAGGCCAACTGTAGCTGTCAACTTTGGACCACGATTAATACCTCCTTCAACATCTAAATCATTCATTAAAGTTAGCATAATAGAGTATTTATCTAATTCAGGCCGTTTACTTATGATGTTCAGCGAGGTGTAAGATATAACTTACAAGGTATAAGTGTTACCTTAATACACCAGAATGTTATTACATCTGTGCAAAAATAATAACAAAAATCAAAGATATTCATTAATCAAAGCAGTATCGATAATAAATTCAAATAAATAAACTCTTTTGCAAGAGAACATGCAAATAACTTAAGGAAATTTAAACAATTTATTCAAAATCAAAATTAAAGAAAATCAGTAATAGCAGACAATTAAACTGTGTTTGAAATTAAAAATTTTAAAACATATGTTTTTCGGGGCCAAGATTAATCATCTAAAAGAGTACCTATGTTTTCAAACAAAGATCTAAACTAATTATATTTAATTTTATTTCAATTAAGACAAATTGCAATTTAAGAGTAAATACTTTAGAAGAAGAAAAGCCTAAAGGAAAAATTGAGCAATTAGAAAAACTTGGTAGAGTTTTATAGAAGTGTGGGAACACACTGTATCTTTTATGGCTTTACTTACTCCTCTAAGCGCTCGTTCATAATTTGCATTACAATCTCTTTTGTAACCACTGAACTTTTAAGGTGAATTGATCTGGAAGGCATGATGTGTGTTTTTGCAAGCTTGTACAAACACAAATCTTTATCTTCAGTAAGTATCTTTAAATTATTTAAATACTGTTACAATTTCATAAAATTAGAGTCATAACTTTTCAAAGGTATAAAATTGGAAAAAAAAAATTCAAACTCTCATATAATTAAAAAGAAATGAATGTGAAGCAAATAAAAGGATAGAGAAATATAAATTGATCTTACTGGAAGACAATAGATGAATTTTTAAATTAATCATACAAATAATATTCTGAAAAATGATTGAAATTGGAGTCATTTGGAAATTGGATGAGGTATAAATCCTATCACTGAGGCGTGAAAACCACCCTCTCTAACCCAAGGGTAGTCTTAACTTTTAAACAGATATAACAAGTATATTGATCAATGTAATACATGTCAAAATCTCTCAAGAGATCATTACAACAAAAATCATAAAAGGGAATCCTATCTGAACAATCCGCCCAACTAAACCCAAATTTAGCAACTGTCTACTCTCATCTTTGAAACATTTATTTAAAACGGGAAGAGGAGACTTAACTTAGAATTTTTGTTAAATTGAACAACATTGAAGAAGTAGCAAAACTGGAACAATTCATCTCATTTTATTGTGCCTAAATCTGTTTGCTCGCATGGGTTCTAGAAAACTGAGAAAACTTTTAATTTTTTAACTGAAAAACCTTTTCAATTCAAAAAGTAAAATACAATTTTGTAATATCATTAATTAATACTTGGTTCATGAACAACATGATTTATAATTTTTTACCATAATAACATATTTGTTATTATATCACTATAATGTTGGAATAAAAATTGATATTTACTAATTTTTTTACAAAACATAAACATGCAATAAAAGTTATTGGCTTATTAGGATATTTCATAACATAATTTATTTTTTTGTTTACTCCATAAAAATCCGAACTGTTCATAACTAAGCTTAATTAGTAATGTTTCTAGACCAATAATGAGATGAAAGGCTTGTTCCAATAGAAGTTTTAACAATTATTAATCTGGGGGCCATAATAAGTATAGTTTTTTCTGTTCCAAAACCTGTAACTGTCATGCCCCCATCAGTTTGATCATAGCCAAAATTGGTGTCAGAATTATCCTATTAAGGGTTAACACTTTTATAATATATAACAAATACTCAGGATTTGAGTAAAAAAAAAAAAAATCCTTAATTTAACAACTGCTATAATTTGATTTGATTGAAAATCTGAGCAAAAACTAGAATATTGTTAATTTGTTTAAAAAATTAAAATAAATGTACAATTAATATCATAATCCAAAAAAATTTCCTAAAGAGTCAATTAAATTTTCAGTAAATAAGATAAGCATAGCTCCTTAATTCCTAGAGATAAAAATATATTTCAATAATTATAGTACTTACAATTTCAGTAATTACTCTTAATAATAATAACTGTTGACTGCGTAAAATTAATTTATAAAATACTCGATAAGAACTATGCTAAACACTACAAGTATGTAAACTTGGTTCATTCTAGTTAAGTAAAATTTTAAAATGAATATACAACCATTTTAAGAAGAAATTTTAAAAGAAGCATTAAAAAACATTTAACTACTGCCAGCAATAAAAGGCTTGATTAATAGGAAACTCAGATGTAATTTGATTAACACAGTCATGGCTTTGTAACATATTTATTTATAGAAAACTTTATATAAGAATAAAAGCCCCAAATCGAAAATGTTTACCTCTATTATGTCTTGAAGAAATCTGATCTACGAGTAACATAACAACAAACCCCAGGACTAATGAAAGTCCAATAGCAGAGTGAAGATCGGCCTCTTCATGGTCTTCAAGTGCGGAATCTGCAGTAGCTATTGCAACTTTTGCAACACTTTCTGCAAATCACAAAACTAATTACTAAAACACTTTAGGGGAAGACAGTCAGTTTATACTGTAAGTAGAAGCATTCAACAAACTTTACTTACAATAAGAAAGTGTATAGCAAAATAAAGTCACTGGCTACTAACTGTGTAGAGGGACTGATGAGAACAAAGCCTTGATCCCTTCTGGAATAATAACAGAAAGTGCCGTCCCAACAAGTAGTCCAGCTCCGAAAACAGATACCATCTGCAGTTTGCTCTGCAATTAATAATGGTTCGCCAATAATGGTATTGTTATGGAACAACCGACATAAGTTTTGAGAGATGTTTTTGGGGAATGACTTACCTCAGACATTGGCATAATTAATGGGATACACCCTGCACCATAGCTCCCACATAACATAATCACTGACAATAATGTCAAAAAACCAAATTCACTATCCATGATTGATTCGAGTTTAATGTAATACTTCGAGTCGACAAGATACCATACTTTCTTTAAAATATTAATTCAAACAATACAGTAACTTTAGTAGAACATAATTTCAAGCTTTCACCTTACACTACCCAAAAGTGTAACCTTCATAAAACCTCCTCCGGCTGATAGCAGAGACAACCGTTAACACTAGAAGTGACAGTTCTGGGTATGTGCGTCTTTAAAAACAGGCTTTTAAATTTTCTAAATTAAATTAGACAGGAACTCTTTTTTTTTTTTTATTTACACAGACTGCATTCGAGAGTAGTGTTTTTCGCTACTTGATCAACAAGTATTCGTCCATGAACAACTACCAAAGACTAATTTAAGTCCGGGAACCCATGTTGCAAAACGTGACATTTTACACAGTTTCCTTTATTTGTCCTTGAAGATGAGCTAAAAAAAATACTAATTTACCCCCAAAATAAAAATAAAATTGGAGACCAAATGAATTATTTTAAATAATGAACCTTGGTAATCGACTAATAATAAAAAAAATCATCTCAAATTTAAGAGTTGATGAGTCAAAATGAGTAGAATCCAAAAATCAAATTAAAAAAATCTGTCAGTCCACCGTCCACGGTTTTTTTTAGATTTGGCACTGTAGTTACAGGTCACTCGACGTTGTTCTTCGGAACTGGTTCTTACGAGAGCGTAGATACATAGTTATCTCCAGTATTTTGGTTAGCAACACCATTTTCACTATCTAACGTTTCTCGAGTATTTTTTTTTTAATTTAATTATAATGTAAAGAAGGCGTACTGGCGAGATAGAGAAGCCTCCTACTCTGTGGGATATAGTCCAGAAAAATTGCAAGTTAACCTAGAAGTAATTGTGAACTAATTTCTTTCAGTGGATGAATAACTTCAATATAAAACTTAGTAAAGTTTAAAAGATTAAATTGCACAAATTTTGGTATATAAAGAGAAGAGTATGGGGCTATTTTTCATTAAAAGCTATGCAGCTAGGGGTGCTGAACGGACGACTAGTGCACCCCAACCACCACCTGGGGTTCCACGGAGCCCCAATGAGAAGATTCTATTCATCTCCATCAACCGGATCGAGTCTGTACTACGAAGCGTCAAAGGGAACAGGGCGTCGGGACTGGACGGAATCCCGTATGTACTGATGAAGATGCTTCCTAGGAAGGGTAAAGCCTTCTTACTGAACATCTTCAACTGATGCATGCGAATCTCGTATTTTTCGCAGTGAGGATTAATCATTAATGTTATGATTTTTTAGAGAGCCTATAAAATAAATCTGCCACAGACCACAAATGGTCAACAAACCCTACAGTATGAATGGCCAATGGTTCACTCTGTTTTAGTGAAATGTGTTGAGGCCTTAGCAACCCAGATACTGCAGCAGCGCTGATTCCATTCCAGGCTTAAATGGTTTACTAATTTCGTGGTTGTCCAACTAGAGTTAGGATAAGTTGTTTTCCAATAGGTTAACAATCTCCACTGATCTTATAACTGAAATGGCCAAGTAGGGGGTAAAAAAAGTAGAGACCTGGAATGGTACCACCACCATGATTCCAATCAGAGGGTTGTGTCATGTCCCAGTTTTTCAAAATTATTAATACATTGTTAAACCAAATTTAAATTCGTTTTTATTTTATAAAAAAATACATAAGAACAATAGGATTGGAAAATTGAACAATAAAAAACAATTAGAATGTACTAAGCTATTAAACACAAAAAAGTCTGAACAAAATATTCACAAAACTTTTTTTTTTACATTTGGTAAAACTCTTTTTAATTTTTTATTAAGTCAGAATAATTAAGGAACTGTAAGTTTCCAAAACCTGAGAGTAAAAATCATAACAATAAAAAAGAATCTCATGAAAACATTCACTGCCTGTTTCTTGTGACTATAAAGATTAGTAACATGTTTTTGTCACAACAGAATGGTCTCTTACATAAGGAATGTAATTCATAGAAGGCAAATTACTGTTTTTACCTGGCCATTTCAGTCACACAAGTAGATGGTTGACATAAAAGAAAACCTATCCTAATTCTAGTAGGACCACCACGAAATAAGTCTATCAGTTCAGGCTGGATAGAACCAGCGCTACTACAGTATCCAGATTGCTAAGGTAACACCTCAACAAATTCCACTAAAACAGCCTTAGGCAAATTGAATTAATACAGCAGAACAGAGGATTGCTTTTCCATCAAATTTTGGAATATCGCATCCAGGGGAGATTTTATAAGGAAAATAATATTAGGAAGTGAGCTCAACTTATAAGTTTAATTCTAATGACTTGATAATTAATTCTGGAGAATATAAGAAGCCTACCCTGGTTAGACTAGTAGGATAGATAAAACAAATCCAAATTACCCATTCTATACTTACACGTTACTAGAGGTATTTATAATATGTTAAATGTATAACAAATTAACATATTATGTTATAATATTGAGAGCACCCTGATTCAAAGTTCATGTAGTATACAGAGGAGCTCCTAGTGAATTTACTGGGCAACTTGTTTTGTAACCATGAAATATTTAGGAGATAATAAAATCTCCAACATTTTCTTCACGTTTCCTCTCCTTTTTTTTCATTAATTTTTTAGAATTTAAAACATCCAAAACAAAAAAATGAACAACAAACCAATCAAAACAACAAAATAGTGTGGAGATCAGCTGGTGTTATCTGAGTCATTCTCCATTTAAAAGACCTATTATTAACAGGCTCTCAATCCCAAATCAATAAATGTTATATCCTTTTGACATTCTAAGAAGGAAATATTACTATATTTAACGCTTTTTCCATTTAACATGTTATACTAAAGATCCTGGATACCCTCTACTGTGACTAAATTTTAATAAGACCATAAATATTGTTCTATACCTTTGTGAACCCGAACTCATTCAGCATAATTTGTTAAAGTTATTCTTAATTTCATATCCTGATTTAAATATTAAAATATTCAATAGATTAAAAATAATGTAAAACTCTATTCATTCTTCACCTTAATTTTCTATAGCGTGAGGCTTGCAAGCATATGGCTTTAAGTGAGTGGAAGACCAGCCTTGCCTAATCTACAAGCTAAGCAGTCCCCGACCCTTGTGTTGGCACCTAACATTTCCTGTTCCGCAACCCTAATCCAGCCATTGACTGAGGCCCTCCCTTACTCTGCTCATCTGCTATCATAAGACTTGCTCCCTAGGTACTGTTTTGGAATATGATTTATTTAGCCTCAATTCCTCAATGTTTTCAAATTTTTTGTAAATTTTAAGGTTTTTTTTTTTACATAAACTTTTTTTTGTATTGGATAGATAAGGGGATTACTGAAAGAACCACCTGATCTCCATACTAGAGATATGTCTTTCTCATTGCTTTTAGCACTATGTGGTTGAAACATTAGCAAAAAATAAGAATAAAAAAATATATGATAAAATAAGTTTTATTCACAATCCCCAACTGAGCCGAATGAACATAAGTTTATTCTTTGGCAGAAGAATCCAAACTAAATTTTGGATTAAGAAACAGTCTGTTCAAAAGTAAAAATAACATATAAAAATAAAAATTACTGCTAATAATAAAACTGGCAACTCCAATTTATTATCACTCCTTGATGGATTAAGGAAAGGAGATAATAGGACTTGGTACAAAATAAGCACACTATTTCTCCACAATTGAATATATACAAAATTTGATTTCACAAGTACAATCTCAAAATAAGAATTATACAGCAGTGCATTCTTTTAAACAAGAATTTCCAGGCAGAATATGATTAGTATTAATTTATAAAAAATAAAATGATAAAAATCATTTTATAATTTTTTTTTCTTCAAATGTACATCTATAAACAGGACTTACATAGCTATTTAAAAAAAAAAAAAAGAAAAAAAAAGGAAATAGAAAAAATTTACATTATCTTGCTAACATTTAACATTCAATTTGATAATTATTTACATTGTCGAGAGGCTGGAACTTATTCAAATATTCATGTCATTTTGAGTGCTGTGCATGTAGCAAAGCACGATTACCAAAAGGAGGCAGAACGGGATAATGGCACGAAGGCAAAGGCCTCAGTTCTTAAATATTACCCCTGTATCACAGAGATACACACATATCATGAGCGAATTATTCTTCTTTTTTTTTTAATTCCACTTTAAATAGTTCTTATTACAATAAAAATAAAAAAAAGATCATGCTCGAATTAAATCCAGTTGCTATATACACATAACCAATCAAAATATACAATTTACACCAACACTGTTGTGTCCCATGGAAGAAGAATCCATTGATAAGAAATGAAATGAAAAGTTACTAATACATTCCATTCTTAAACTTCACTAGATCACATTAGAAATGCCTGACTGCCGATATAACATTAAGGCAAGTAGGATATTTATTAAATAAAAGGTATCATGAAGGGTAACAACAATATCATACTACATTGGTACCGGTAGCCTGAGTACATTCAGAATTTTATGACATCCATTCCTCATACAAGTTTATCTACAAGGTTGGCAATCACATCCAATAATATTCCCATTAATTGAATTGATCCCAAAACTTTATGTACAATACATTCCATAATTAATTAATATTAATAATGCCATATATTATGCTGCACAAATCATGTAAAAATAAGAACTGTCTTAGATATGTACATGTACAGTTCTGAAAAAATTCTCAGATACAGAGTTTTTAATAAATGGAATTTTTTTCCACAGGAAATTACAATAAAAATAACAGCTATTAATACAGTTTCTCTGGAAGAGGACCTCAGGAGGAGTAATGTGCCTGGAAAAACAAAAAATAAAAAAATTTAATGACAATCGGAAATCATATTTCACAAAAATCGTATTTAAGATAATCACTGAGCCTTATTTCTTCATTTTACACAGTAAATGGGTAAAGTAAGCTGTTCTAAATTTAAAGAAAAAAAAGATATATAACTGCAGGACTCTAAAGTGTATATCACTCAAGAGCTCTGGAAAATCAAATTTATTTGTTTTAACTTATTCTTCTTGAACATACAATTTATTAGAAATGTTCATATTACATTCAATTAAGAAAAAAAAATTTAATGTTCCTAAAAAAAATTCATCTCATCTGAAACTAGGACAATGAAGGTTGAGGAATGTCGACTAGTTTTTGAAAGGAACATTCTTAAGTCGGACCTATGTTAGAGTATAGCAATTGATAGATAAAAACAAATGAGAAGTTGTAGAATCTGAACACAGAAAAAATGTTTAAGCAATTCATAAAGAGCAGGAGAGATGGGAGGGTCAGCAATGCCTATAAGAACAAAAAGTAATAACGAAGTCTTTATTTAATCAATGACTAGCTGGAAGGCCTTAAACTATGTCCGGGAAAGACTGTAGCCAAGGCCCAATGGCATTGTGTTACTGGCAAAGTTAGGACCAGACACAAATTGAAGAGCTATGTGATGAAACTGCTGATGCTAGTAAGCTAAGTAAAGTTACTTAACCTTCTTGGGGACAAAATAATGAATTAAAGCTTTGGTTTTAAATCACATCTCATCAAATAATAACAGAGACTAAAAGTATTTCAGAAAAGTTGAGGTGCCGCCGACTATCATATATTGTGACAGGTCAAGTATTATTATAAACAATGGATAATCTGTTCTTGATCTTATCCAAAGAACTCTTAATTAATAAATAATAATTCTGTTAAAAAATTTTAGCAAGTAAATTAGAACAGTTATAAGGACACTGAATCATATATATGCTTCAGTTCAATGTTGCAAGAGGTCCAGACTCTACATGAGAAATAATAACAAAGAAGATTCAGTTATGTGTATACTTATCCTAGACATACACATATATATTTGAGTTTCCCATCCTCCTATCAGAATTCATTTAAAAAAATGATTTAATGAACTTATACTTACAATATATACATAATACTGATAAAAACAGTAAATTAAATAATAAAGTTTATTTAATAATAAAAAATTAAATAAAACGGATAAGGGTAAAACCTATACATATATATTGAATAAAATATACATCAAAAACAGAGCTTTGATAAACATTGATTTACATAATAAATCCATAATATTCATATTGCTGATTATATTTGAATGCTTGGTTCAAATGTTAGTGCCTTGATAAACATGTTTGTTGTCCTGTAAATGCAAATAGATTACATAATTTTCAAACATGAGACTTGAATTCACTTTTATATAAGCTATCATATTAAGCAAATCATAATTGAACAATTGAATTATTCAGAATAAAACCAGGTTAAATTAATTTCTCAGAATTTTAAAGAAAAACAAATAACTACAAAATACTGATTTTAGAAAAACAATGTTTGAAAAGTAAGATTAGTTTAAAAGGATATCTCCAATCGGATTTTTGGAATGGCCTTGTTAATTTTCAATTTCAATACATGCTTTAAATAAGTGAAAAATTGGTGTTTTCAGTTAACTTTAACACACATTTTTCTCAGCCCCAAACAAATTATTATTATTATTATTTTATCTTTATTGATTTTTCATAGCTTTAGAAATCATTTATTTAGTTTTTAAGAGATTGCAAGCCAAAATGATTTTGAAAGTCATATCACAATTTCTATGGCACAGGCATATGGCATATCATTTTCAATATTAATAATTATTATATATAACACATAAAATTAAAGAATCAAAATATTAATTCATTTTTAAAAAATAAACCATAAGAATAAGTTGAATATTTTTTATACTTTAACATTTACTGTCAAGAAAATTACGGTACATGCTGTTGTCAGAGAATACATCATCATGTTTTATATTTTTTTTTAATGTTTATTCCAGTATGACTAAACACTCAATCTGTAATTTGTTAAAGAGGGGAAAGAAAGAAAAGGAAAGATGTATTGGGTAGAGAGAAAAAATGAATATATATATTTTATAAATATATATATATATATTTTTGTTGGTCTTGAGGATCAGTCAATAATACATCTTTAAAGTTTCCATAGTCATGCCAATTGTCTATTAGTTAGTTCTATATTGGTGTGGTCCAACTAACTCAAGGTTTGTGTGAGAACTGAATAGGGTGTGCCCAAGTATCTGACTTTAAAAAATATCTTTAGGTCATGATCATGTGATCACACTCCTATTGATGGCCCTTAAGAATCTTTAGGATAATTCTTTTCTAATAAAACTTTTACAAGATACAACTTTATACAGTTCGAGTAAAATCTAATCACTTAAGAAATATCATTACTTATCACTGGTAAGAATCTAGTAAAAAAAACAACACCAACATCTATCCAATAAGGACCCCAAACATAAAAATGAATACAATAAGGGTGGAAGGGCAGGATATTGGGAGGGGGTATGTTTACTGTGATCATGAAGATTTACCCATAATAAGGGGACTAAGCTTTACTTCAGAATCCATTGGCCAATGATTTCATCAAAATAACAATCAAATATCATGAAAAGTGAGATGAAAAGATGACGAATCGGCTTATACAGTAACATAAAACCAAAAAATTAAAAGAAACACCGTACATATTATAATCTATGAGAACATGACTCATTTTGAATTAATAAGGAATTAGATAAATAAGCAATGTTTTGATAAGGAATCTGATTTAATAAAGAATCGGCTTATACAGTAAAATTAAATCAAAAAAGTAAAAGAAACACTTTAAATGTTTTAATCTATGAGGACATGACTCATTTTGAATTAATAAGGAATTGGATTAATAAGCATTGTTTGATAAGGAATCTAAGATGTCAAAATTAGTTTACAACCTTGGAGCATGATGTTTTGTATTTTGAGCATTACAGATAATATATTCTTGGAAAAATTTTGAACATTATAATTAATACATTTTCAATTTAGAAAAACATTGATTGCTGGGGTAGAAGTTAAGTTATCTTTTTGATTAAGCCTGCATGAATCTAAAAATTTATGTTTAACAATATTGATATCAGGACATTCTTTATTTAAACTGGTCTCAACAAAGTGTATAAAATTAACATAGAACTGGTTTACTTCAAGGCTAAATAGAAGTTGGTTGTCCGATTTTCAATCTCAGAATAGTTTTAACTTGGAGTAAGTAAAGTTGACTAAGATTAAATCTAAGACTGAATTGACTGAACTCAGCAACCAGTACTGAAATTGACTTTTTTTGTTATTCAACAAAATAAATTACCTTAAACCACCTTTGCAAAAATGGAAATAAATATAAATACCATACCTCTTCAACTAATCTGCATAGACAATGAACTGCTGATCTTCAGCCATTTCTACTTTGACAAAATGATGATGAGGTTCTTCTGCCATTACAGGTACATTCCGCATAGGTGCCCTTGGTCTATTATTAACAATATATTAATTAATTATAAATCCTTATAACTATTAACTGTAATCTTTCTTAGGAAGATATAAATAAGAACCAACAGATCAAAAGAAAATATACATATATTTTGTTTAATTAAAAATATAAATACACACATATTGTGAATAGATGCTATCTTGACCATAAACTAGTGAAAAGAAGATTTCTTAAATAATGCAATCAATCAGATTTTTTTTTTTTTTATTATACTTGAAAATGAGTCACCAGCCATTTTTCTAGGTCAAAAAAATTTCTTGTTTTTCATACTCAAAGAGTGATGTGGGATCACTAAGCAAGGCTGTTCAATTATGCCTCAGATGAATTACTCACGTATAAATAGGTAATTTTTTTTTTCTACACACGTTTTCTTTCGCTAGTTATTAAGACTTTGCATTGAGGTATTCAGCATTAATGCTTAATTTTGGATGTAAACATCAAACTTCAACTAACTAATAAAAGTTATTAGTTGTAGTTTGTGAAACAGAAACTGTAAAGGGTTTCTAAGGAACAATAATGGCTCCTATTTTTTTTATTTAAAAAAAATCTTTTATATCATTTCTTATGGTTATTAATCTCAAAAATACTATTTAAAAACAATTTGTAACATTAAAAAACAGCTATAAAAAGTCAAATATAAAAAAAAAATTTCTTTTAATAACATATATAGAAGAAAATGTTATAGTATAAACAGAGTTTCAAGTTAATGATTTAGCTTGAATCTAGTCACAATTGTTTATCCTTATTAACATTAGAAAAAAATATTTGATACTTAATTATAACATTTGAACTCCTACAACAACTATAGATAATATAATGACATTAGTGGTGAAATAAAAGTAGTACAAACTTACTTGGCTTTTGCATGGGTTAGGATATGTGATTTAAGGTTTGTTGACTGGGCAAATTTCTTAGTACAACCATCGAAAGGGCAAACATACGGTCTGTCACCAGTGTGTATCCGAACATGTGTTCGTAAATTGAAATCAAGTGAAAACCTTTTCCCACAACCTTCAAATGTGCACTGAAACAGCGACAAGTTAAAATAAAAACGAGCCACAACTTATTAAAATAAAATAAGAAAATAATTTTATAGTAATTGCTAAAATAAAAATCAAAGTATAAAAATTATAATAGATATCTTACTTGAAAAGGTTTCTCTCCCGTGTGAACTAGTTGATGCCTTTTCAGTTTGGAACTTTCTACAAAGGCTTTGCCACATTCAGCACAGACATGTACACGGGGACCTAAACAATTTGTCAACACTTATTAAAACAACCTTAAAATATCAAACTGGTAAGCTTTTATAATATTAATATGTCTTTTTTTTCATCGTTAAAACAAAATAAAAATATATACTAATGGATTCAGTGTAAAATATGAAATAGAACTGTGTTTTTGAGCCACATATAAATTTTTTTTTTTGTTGGAATAATAAATTTGGTTACAAATAACTAAATAAAATTTATATAAATAAACAAAAGTTCCCAAAAAATAAATTAAATGTGTATTTGTATCTGCAACTAAATATAAAAACATTTTATATGACGAATATAATAGATAATAAAAGCTATAAAATAATATAAAATCATCAAGGACTTACTTTTATGAATGAGTATTAATTAATAACTTATGGTGTGCCTTACTTTAGTTTAATGAATACAAAATATACTTCAAAAAGTTGTTGATGGACATCTTTTTGATTTTTAATTAGTTTTATCTTACATATATATTACTTAATTTTTTAAAAAATGTAACGTATAAACGAGGAGATGGTTGGGTGGTGTGGTCAAATTAAAACAAAAATAAGTTGAAGTAACTTATTTAGTGTATATATTTTTTATTGTTAATTAATTATTGTTTAATGTATATATTTAATGTAACGTATACATATATTATTGATGAAAATATCATTTTTTCTACATTGCTATTTTAATTCAAACCAATTTACTAGGCTTTATGTAATTTATATTTAATAAAAAATAATAATAACCATGTGTATGCAGATGTTTCCTCATGGCTGAATTATCCCTGAACATTTTTGTACAGCCTTTGTGTGGGCACGCTATTGTCCGTTCCAATCCATCTGTAGGTTTTTTCATTTTCATTTTATGGCCTGGTCTAGAAACAAGCATTTAATTGTTAAACAACAATAACTTTCGTAAGTATAAAATTACTATGCTGCCAATTTAGATGTTTACGCAATACTGCATTGTATATTAACAATAATATGATCTAAAACAAAACTTCATAATCTTTAAAATTAAATAATGATTATTTACAATCTAATGTTTTAAGTTAAATTGTAAACCAATAAACTAAAATGTAGAGATTAAAAAAAAAAAACTCTTCCACAGTAGAGTATTTCGAGAAAGCTAAGAAAAACTACTTAACAAATAAGAAAGCCAAAAAAAAATACTCAAAAACTATTACTACAGCCATATGAAAATAGAGTGATAACACAATACAAAACATATAATCATGCTAAAAGTAATAAAATAAATTACCTAGCAAATTCGGCTAGTTGTTTTGGGTCACTTAAGTCTAAGCCTGGAATTGCCTCTTGTGGAATTTTCCTATCTGTCATATAGTCTTCGTAATCTGGATCTGGGTCTGGATTACTGGCCTCATCTGAAAATTTTAATAAATAATTTCAAAAAATATTGATCAGGGACATATAATCGGCTTCCTTAACTGCCTAGATCACTATATTACTATACATATATCAGGAATATATAATTTTTCTATATGTAAATATAATACGATTAATTTTTTTAAACAATCTGGGTAATTGAACATGGAAACTGAATAAAATATATTTTCTTTAAAAAAAAATTTCATATGCATCATTGTACTGTATTTGAAACCAAAATTTAAATGTGGAATTATCCTAGTAAATAAAAAAATAGATAAAATGTTCACACATGAAAAATAAATAGAAATTATAACTATAATAGTAGAGCATATACATGGTTACCTAAGGTACTTTAGGATACTTTTTATGTATTTTTATTTTATGTTAATTTTTTTTATTAATTTAAAAAAAATAAGTCAACAAGTGCAATATACATGATATTCATGATCGTTATAAAAAAAAAAAAAAAATGATATTTTTGGTTTTAAAAAAAAATTGCTTAAGAATGTTTGTAGACTGCCACAAAAAATAAAAATTTATAGCTGTACCTGGGGTATTTACCAAAACCTTCGTTGTGGACTTCTCTGACTTGTCCAGGTCATTTTTCAAATTCTAGTCATTCAATCTAATTAATTTTCCTAATTATTATTTTATAGACTATTTTATAATAGAAGAACAATATCAATTATTGTTTATCAACAAAAATGTATTTATCACTTTTCCAAATTCAAAAATTCTCCAAATGTTCCTTGTTTTCCAGATGCATTAGACACCCTAGACTACCTAACATTCAAATATTAAACTACACTGAATTAGGAGCCATAAAAAAGCAAGAGTTTGTAAATGGGTTTTAAAAAAAAGCAAACCTAAAAACTAATGTGCCCACCTCAGACACAATCCAACCAGGAAGAAGAAGAAAGAGGAGAGCAAGAAAGTACAAGTACTTCATGAGATGAAAGAAGTTCTGAAATTTTGATATTTCAGCTAACACTGCTAGTTCGTTAATAATTCCTATTGCTCTCCCATGCTTCTTCCTTTGGTTTAGTATTAATTATAGCAGTAAGATGACCAGAAATGCTTACATGTACTGAAGGCAAACGTTAATCAAGTAATCCGAGGGAGAACAGAATACACTTAATCATTTTAAATTTACAATTTTTTTCCCCAGTACTAAATACCAATGCTGTTCACAAAGGGAACAGAACCTAAAATGGCTTATATAGCATGTCAAGGTGATAACTTATGGATTGAATTTTAGTAATATTTAAAGAAACTATTCAAATCACCACAACTGTTTATTGTAGTATTAAGACATCAAACAAATTATAAATCTGTTGTCAAAAAATATGTCATAAATATCGTATATAGAAATTATATTTATTTTTGCTTAACATGGAAAGATATTGATATTGACAAACAGTTAATAATTCAGCCAATTTATTTATTTTTAATGTTGTACAAACACTGATTATAGTTATAACATAAAAAAATTACCTAAAAATCATTTAAAAATATATACAGTTATATTAAATTATAACCTTAATATAAGCATCAAAAAATTACTTAAAAACCATTAATATATATAATTAAACTGGCTCTGAGAATAATAATTTAACACAATAGAAGACAAGAAATTCTATAAGCATCAGCGAAACCAATTCATTAGAACAACTAATTGGCTAATAAAATATAAATCTATGAACAATACTCCAACCTACTTATATCAATTCAAACTATCTGAGGGATCTGTCTATTACAAGATAGTTGAAAAACTGAAGTCTTGAGTAATAAATAAAAATATTAAAAATCATTTTTGAAGAATTAAAACAATAATCTTTGAATAGTAAAGAATCAATGGATAAAATAATACACTGTGGTTAAATGAAAAAAAGGCATTTTCAATACCAATTATTATACTTCAGCATATGATTGATTCATTTCAAGGAACTACCTAGATCCTATCCGGGACTGATCATAAAATCAAGAAAATAATCATTATAAAACAGTTAATGGAGAGTCAGCTCAGTTAGCACAATTTAAGTGCTAATAGACCTCTGTATGTTAAATAGACCCAGAGATACAGTTTGGAACTATCAAATGTAAAGGGCTTTATTAGAACTCATATATTAGCAAATTTAAAGTACTATAATAAAGAAACTGAAATAGTTTTTCTCCAGGGAGTAGTTTCAATCAAATTAGCCCAACGGATAATAATATGAGTTTCAGATGTTTTCATTGATTTCAGAAGGATTGATATTAAAAAGATAAATATAAACACCACCAATAATCAAATCCTTGTTTTCCCGACAATGTAATGAACCAAGATCAGTTATCTGAATAATATTACTGGGATTTTGTTTTTGGCTTTGAAATTGACCGATTAACCTAAAATAAAACATACAAATACACAATGAGATAGACTGATTTCATGGTAAACGAAAAAAAATTAGATGAAATAAAATATTTGTTACTTGTTTAACTTATTCATTACTCAACTTTTATTTATTAAGGAAGGTACTCCAAGTGACGATCATATTTTATTTTTTAAGGAAACACCATAATTATGTTTAATATAAAATATCTCTTGAATAAAAAGTACAATTAGAAACGGACTTAACTGTTAAAGAACAGTTGGGAAAAAATTTCTACCTGACAGGGCTATTGTTTTAAATATATGAGTTTCTTGATGCAAAAAATAAATGTTTGGCAAATTTGAAAATCAACATTCAACTTGAATCCAATTTTTTAGAATGCTTACATTTGAATCTGGACCACTAGGCACGTAAGGTTCAAATATAGAAAGACATGTTAGATGAAAATAATTCTTAATTTTAACATTGTTTCAATAATGTATTCTAATACTAAATGAACTACACAAAAAAGTATTTAGTTTATTCATCATAATATATTTTGAAGCAGTCTAGGTGCAGGGGAATTTTAGATTGAGGATATTTCTTTGAAAGAAAATTTAGTTCAATTAGATATCAATGCTGCATAAACCACAGAAATAACTTAATTATCTTACTAATTATTAGACAATATGTAAAATACTACTCCTAAACAGTGTAAAGAAACTTAAAACATTCAAAGATAAAGAATAATGACCTTAAAAAGTTTACTTGATCTGCAACTGAATCAAATAAGATGCTGTCTAAAGGATTAAGTATTCGATTAAAATTACAGTAAATACACAATTGGTTGTGGATAGGTAACATAACCCCGCATGACCATAACATCAAGATCGGGAAAAGTCTGTGAATATGGGCAACTATTGTCCAAAGAATAACTTGTTATTTAAGGATGGGAGTAAATCATTTGGGATAAAAAAATAATTTATATGCCTTCAAATAAAAAAAAATTAAGACCAGACATAAAAAGTATAATGCAAAACCAATGGTTTTATAGGATATGAAAGTACTTAAGGGATTGCGGTTTATATTTCAATAAATAAAAAACTACTACATTAAATATTAATTAACTTAATGGTCAAACATAGCCTCTCAGCAAATTAAACTAGGGTAATTAAATAACTATTTAATAAGATTTTTCATTATACTCCAAGGAGACATTGTATGGAGAAAAAAAAAATCAAAAATTAAAGCTATAAAATAAGGGTTCTCCACCAAATTTTATAATATTCAAGGAGTCAAACTCAAAAATTATTTGGAAATGTACTAAACATGGCGACATACCGCCATGGCCTAAAAGCGGCCATTTTACATTAATAAAAGGAGCCATATTGCAAAATAATAAT
Organism: Halyomorpha halys; assembly: GCF_000696795.3. NCBI lineage: Eukaryota > Metazoa > Arthropoda > Insecta > Hemiptera > Pentatomidae > Halyomorpha > Halyomorpha halys. The sequence continues at coordinate 118,216 of NW_027107367.1, read as the reverse complement.
GGCAGCCCCCTTGCTCTGTACATGGCCGTCAAAGAACCAAAACAAACATCTAAAAACTTCAAATTTCGGCATTAAAACAAAGTGACAGTCAACCTAACTTAAGGGGAAAGGTAAGTTAGGTGTGAGGTATCGATCGGCCTTTGTGTGTTGGGTTCCTCTGACGCGTTAGCACAAGCATAGTCAACTCTATGCCGAAACACCATCTCATAAGGTTTGTAAATGAATTTAAAGACAACTCACCATCATCTGTACCTGAAGCCCACATTGTAACAGAAAATTCACCCTCTAAAGTCCTAATTTGAACTTGTTTTTGTTCCCATTTCCTTGTCTTTGTCTCCGTAATGTCTGAAAAACACTGATCACCTCCTCTAAATCTCGGAGTCTTTTTAGGTTTTCGCTGCTTTTTCGATGGACCAGGACTTTCTTCCACATACAATTCAGTTTCAGGAACCGGTATCTGTTCGTACACTGCAAGTGGATCAACTGCTCCAACAATTTCTTCTTGTGTTTGAAGTATAATTTCTTCCCTTTCATGGTCTGTTATCCCCTGTAAAGAGATCATGGGCTGTCCTTCCACGCACTCGATAGTGGTTTCCACAGTTTCACAAGGTATTTCCACCGGTATAGTCTCTATTTCAATTTCTTGTATATCTTGCTGTATCTCTACCTCCGAAACATAATCAACCGACGCCATATTTGCGACTGGTCTCTATGAAGCCTTCACCAATTTCAATTTCATTCCAAGAGAGGCCGCTAGCGGTGCAGCAGTTCAGTTATCAGTTGTGTAAAAATTGGCATTACCATTAAAAAAAAAATTTTTTTAATAGTTTATCCTTAGACTGTTCCAATTAAATGCGAAAAAATGCAATACTTATATTAACATAAGAAAAAATTCAAAGTCAAAATTAAATCAATAGATAGTGGCAATAAAAAAACAATTCGTTAGTATCAAATGTATATTTCCTTTAATACTTTGTCTTTTTTTATTTCCACTGTTTACTGGAGTTGAGGGAATTTATAATATTATATTAGTATAATAATCTACACATTTCTACGTTATTTCTCTTAATTACAAATCGAAATGGAATTTTAACGAATATTAACATATTATTATGAAATTAATATTTTAATTATAAAATAGTTTATGCGAGCTAATAATACTATGTAACAACCATAGATGTAATAATCATTCATCCAATTTTCTGAAATATAATACTTTAATTTTTTTCTCATCTTCAGATATGTTAGTCTACAGGAAGGGGGGGGGCAGATTCGCGTCTTTTAAATTAGTTAATCGAAAGAGCGCATTGTAGGTGATGAAATAGTTTTAATTTTTAATACAGAAAGTAGTTACAAGCACACCTTTGCACCACCTCAACCTGTAGAGGGTCTTGGATACCATACTTAATATAGAGATCCTCAGCAGCAAATGGTTGAACATGACAACCAGCAGGTTTTTCTCTCAACCTACTGAAATGTTGACACTTCTTTTAAGAAGCCTCAGGATGTATTCCATCCTTCCATCCATTGTTATAAATTTTTATTTCTTCCCCGGATTAAAACATGCAATCCACCACCTTGTCACTACTCCATTCTTACTTTTTTTAAATGAGCAGACAACAAAACTAGTCATCAAACATTATAAGAATATTAATAACTATTGTGAGACAGATGTAATTCCAGATATTTCTAATCATTAAAAAGATGGAATTTAGGGTGTCATATTGTCCATTCTATTTTGGAATAATTTTTCCTTCATAATCCCCAGGCCTTAGAAGATTCTAGGGAGCAATAAAGGGAAGAACACCAAACAGGCAGAACGGGAAGTGTATGTTCTTATGTAATGTAACTTTTAAAATGTGGTCTGCACATACTGTACTTATAATTTTAGTTTTTAATAACACCATGTTTTAGCTTATATGAGAACAAATCCATTTGTCACTCTAAACCTTAGTCTAGATACTAAATCAATTTAATTACATTTTCCAATAGCATTGCATATTACCCGCTATCCTTCATAACCAATTTTATACTTAATTATCCACTTTGATAGCACAACCCAAGAAGAATCAACCAAAGCTGCCTATGCTTTGTGCTGCTGCTCTCCAATTTTCTTGTTCTACAATGCTTAAGTATTTTCTGGTTATTTATTATGACACAATCCAAAACACTAAAGGCGAGTTCTTATTTTTCTATGCCTGGAAATGCAACACACCCTCACCATCTCAAACTTCTAGTAAATGTATGATATCATACATAAACCCCAAAATATTCTTTTTGGATCTAAGTAGAGATGATTCTAATGCTTTTATCAGTGTCAAGCACTATGGTAATAAATAGAAACAGTTCTGATTAGAGTCCTATGTATTTGTATCTTGGTTACCCTTGAAAGACTTGTTCTCCATAAACTTCTGCAGCCAATTATAGTATCTATTGGCTGCCATATTCTGGATGATATTAAATAACATAAATATTTGATGATTTAAATAACACAAAGCATATAACCATCATACTTAATTTATTAACACCAAGTGTGGAATAGTATAGTTTGATTCCCATCTAGATCAGCCAGCTAATATTTATTTGATGGTGTTCCATAAAATAAATCTTGGTTCTTTGGAAGGACCAGGAGGCAACCAATAGTGTCCTGTAATGGCAAGAAGACCAATTTGTCCAGTTGCTGGGGTAGTTTTTCCCAACAAAAATTAAACACAGCAAAGTGCTTGATATTTAGCAGCTAAAAAGCTATATGAAGTAGCTCCCCCTTTCAACCAGCTAAAATAAAATAAATCTTAAGGTTAGAACTTTTTTTCATACAAACATTCACCAGAAATAATTTTTTTTAATAAATCTATATATTATTCCTTCAGGGAGCGCGACTCCAGGGTAGTCATGGGGTAAAGCATGTGGCTACAAACTCTAAGGACCCAAGTTCGAATCCGGCTGAGCAGAAAATTGTTTTCTGTTACACTGTAGCTATGAGTCAACTTCTGTGGGTTATGAAGCCCTCCTGGGGTCCACCCAGCCTCTTAAATTGGATACCCTTAATTGGGTAAAAATCACCTCCTTGCAAAACCATTGGTCTAGTAACAGTACTTCTATCCAAATTACTGAACCCTTTGTGGATGTTAGTGGTACAGATTTAAATTCAAATTATTCCTTCAGAAAAAATTTTAATTTGATATTTTTGTAAATTTTGATTACTACTAAAACCATGTAACAGTAGCCCCTTCATATAATTCAATTTAACACAAAAAGTTTAAGTTTATTGTGTACATCTAGAGGATTTTATAGTTCAACAAATAAAATTAATAAGATATTGTTTACATGCTTGAATTTACAGGCAATGTTCATGTGGAACGCATAGAAGGCAATTCTTGGTAAATCAGAAAATAATAATTTATATATATAGGCTAGCTCAGTAGTAAGGCTGTACTACAAACTCCGATGAACTGCATTTAAATCCGGGCAGCCATGAGTTAGCCTAGTGCATTTGGAAACCCCCTAGGGATCAATAAATTGGGTAAAAATCTGGCAGTCAAGTATGATTCTGACCAAATCACCTCCTTGCACAACCACTGGTCTAGTAACAGTACTTCCTTACAAAATACTGCCCTCCTGACCCTTCATGGGTTTTAGAGGTACAAATGTTTATAGTTTATAATCTGAAAGGAATTTAAGTAAACAAGTTACTTTGAATTTGAATGCAATGACAAATTTTGTTCATAAAATAATTGATCAACATTTAATATTCCATTGTATTAAAATAAGATATTATGATTTGATTACATGAAACTCTTACACAACGGTTGAACACTTAAAAGGAAAAAAGGATAGAAATTCTTAAAACCTTATATTCATTCATTATAAGAAAGAATTAAGGATGATTTAAACAATTATATTTTAAATTATTCTATTTATTTAAATAATTTACAAACTACATAAATATCAATCATAACAAAAACATTTACATATTTACAAAAGTTTATATAAAACATATATGTATGAAGTATCAATATACATTAATCAGAACTAAAATACAAATAGAACATTTAAATGTACTCAAAGGTAACAATAAAAAAAATAATAATAAAGAATACAACACTCATTAGATATGTTTCAAAACTTTCTCATCTCATAATAACAAACAGATCTATTGTCATATATTTATAAGTTATTTCAAACTGTTAATTTACCATATAGATAAACTTCTTATATGAGTTTAAATGTTAAAAATAAAAACTATATGTGATAATGTATTTTAATATAAAATTAAAAAAACCCAAAATTGTCTTTACAAAGAACATGATATTTTCTTTGGTCAATAACAAAGTCTCTTTGGGACAAAAAATTATAAATATCACTAGAGGCGTTAATTTTTTTTTTTTAATACTTCTATACAAAATACCACTTTAAATTACTTATATATTAACTCTATTCGGAGAATAGATGTGTGTGACTAGCACATATAAATGCAATTGAACATGGAAGTCAAAATTTCTAAAATAATTTTTCTCTAAATATTAAATAATTTGGAATAAGCCATCAACACTTCATTGTGTAGGTAATGACTTGTTATAAACTAATAACCAAATTTTCACAAAATAATACTACATCATAACCCAAACAGTTCTTTTAAAGTACTGAATAGAAAATGCATAAGTGCAGCGTGAAATATGTAAATAGACACATATATTCAATAATAAAACTATTAAAAATACAGCATAAGTAAACCTGATTTTTAATAAATGGAATTAATAAATGGAAAATGGACAAATAGGTTTAAAAAAAATAAGAAATAATATCCAAGCTTAGTGAAATAAAAAATATAACAAAAACAGAAAAAATTTATTTCATAAATTTTTACAGTTATTAGTTGCTTTTATTTTTACAAATCTTTCAGAAGTTATACCCACTTATCTATCAATCCATAAACATGTGTCTAAACCGTGTATGTTTATACATCAGACACACAAATATACATACATATATACATAAGCTTAAAGCTAAATTTTTATCTACAAACTAAATCATAGAAAATAATTAAAATAAATTATACCACCCTAATAGTTTGAAGAAATAGGTTATCTTGAAGAAAAAATATTGAGGCTGCTTGTGACTCCAACTCTCTTTCTGACGAGCCTTGCGGCAACTAAAATGAATAATTGATAAGTAAAATAATTTTGACTTTCTAAAATTAAAAAAAAAGTTTTAATAATTAGGTTACGAAATTAGATTCAATTACCAAAATATCTGTCCACAAATGGTGTTTATTTTATTGTATATTCATGACTGACAATTTGAGAATTAGAATGAGATGGTTTGGGTTGCGATCAATTAAAAAAAATATTAAGAAATAGTTTCAACTACACAATAAATAGTTGAAACCACTTCTCAATTGTTTTTCTTAACCCAGACTAATTTCCTTCTAATTTTTATTTTTTGTCACTAAAACCAATAAAATCTTTTTTAAGTTTATTATACTACTCTTAAATTTTATCCCCAAAATAAGCCAGCCATATAACTTCAGCTTAAAACAAAGTAAATGATCTAAGTCAAAATAAATAATTAAAATCTTTAAAATAGTTTTAGGTCCAATTAATAGTTAAAATAATTCTAATTTAAAATTTCTATTTTTCAGATTAACATCACTCGAAAAATAAAAAAATCACGTAGCTTGAATTGTGGTACATTTCACCAATTTTTTTTTTTTTTAATGTTTGAGCTATTCTGTTGATTATACCAAAAACTGGAATTAATTTGTAAAAACTTTTAACAGGTTTAAGAAAGTCCATAGGACGACCTCAATAAAGAAAGTAACTGCAGCCTATGTACTATATTTGGAATACGTCCAATTTCAAACAAAATCAAAACTTTTTTTTATTATTGATGAGAAGATAGTTGACCATGGAAAATATATACGAGAAGATGGTTGGGGGTGCGGTCAGAGAATAACACAAATAAATTTAAAAACTTAAGTTATTATTGCCTTTTTTTTAAAAAAAAAATTTAAAATTAGATATGCCACTATTCAAGTGAACCAACAATATCTCCAAATACAGAACACTTGTCAGCTATCAAATTTTTCTCTCAAATAAAGCAAACCGATTGGATATAAAATATAATTATTTACTTTGTTTACTATTTTATTACTTTTTTTATTTATTTTATTTACTTTTTTTTTTCTGTTGGCTCTACAGACTAGATATTTGGCCATCCGAATCAGCCTTCTCCACGCCTGCCTATCTTGGGCTACTGCTTTTCAGTTTGCTGCATGTAGCTCTTTCGCATCTTTGTCGATTTTGTCTATCCATCTGATTTTTAGCCTCCCGCGTGGTCTCTTGCCAACTGTATTGGCACACATTGTTGAGTAGATGCGTTCTGATAGATTGCTTTGAGCCACATGTCCCGCCCATCTTAACCTCCTTGCCTTCGTATCATGAGATATTGACTGACCAGTTTCTACAAGCAGTGAACTGTTAGTTTTTCTCCATGTGTTTAAGCTCTGATCTCAGATTGCTCCTGTAATTGTATGAAGGACTTTCAGTCCAAATCTCTTGATTCTCTTTTCTAGGGTACCTATTAGAGCCTAAACCTCGCAGCAGTATAATATACCTTTAGTATTATATACCTTTAGCATCAAATTATTAGAGATTTTTCGGGATTTCAGCATTCTTGACAAAGATAACGCTCTGTTTGTGCTTATATTTTATCATCTATTACTTTTTTAAATCACTATTTCATATGTTTTGTTTGAATAACCAACTATTAATAGTCTCATACAAAAATTATTTAAATCAATAAATTTCAACATCTATTCTAGAAAATTATCATAAATGAAATTAAAATTCTACTCTAATTTACAAGTAAAACTAAAATTTTTTGAGGAAAAACCACATTTAAATAATTATTTAAATTATTAAACATAGATTATTGAAAATTGGATCTACTCATACAATCTAAATTAATGAAAAATTGTATACTTGTGTTATCTTGAGGAGAGACAGGTTGTTCTAAAACTGCTGAGACAACAGATATCCACATATCTCTATCAAATGAATTCTCAGCTGAAAGGTAGTACCACCGTGACGGAGTTCGAAGTGTAAAAGAAAAGCCTTGATCCCTGACACCAGTAGGAACACCAATCCTTATGGAATATCCATCCATCATGTTGCCCAGGAATATTTCACCTTTAGGATGAGCCGACTAGAACAGTATACAAAATTTTAAAAATAACATAAGTAAATGATAGACACTTTGGTAGGTATTAATCCATTCTTGTGGCCTCCTGTGCTCTGGCAAAGCTCAGGCTTGTCATTAAACCCAAGCACTCTTATTTTTTATCTCATCTCTCCTAGTCCTACATAAAATTATCTCTGCTGAGCACCACCCACATAATTCCATAAACAATGGCCTGACCATTTAGGGTCTTCTTAAAATAAGAAAAGTGGCTAAATCAAATTATGCCATTTAATAAATTGTTATCATTACCTTTACAATAATTATCTATTGGAAATTCATTCCATGCATATATTGGGCAAATAAAAGGTTTAAGAACATTTTGTAATATTAGTCAAATAGTGGTGTTAAATTTCATGCAATTATTCACCAATATTTAAAAAAAAATCTAATAAATATCACAAACTGTTGGTAAAATACAAATACACCTAATTTAATTAACCAACGTACTATAACCACAACTTATTTTTATTCTACCTTAGATACCTCATTAAAAACAGTTTTGTATGCTTTACACAACCAGAACGATGTTTACTACTAACTCACAAGGAGAGAATAAGTATATTTCAGCAAGGAATGGGAAACAATAGCCTGAGGCCCCATGTTTTAAGGCGATGGTACTAGCAAGAGCCTGTTCTGTTCATAAATCATCAGAGAACAACCTTTAGACCTGCATCCACCGATTGAACTAACAAATACAAGTCTGATAAAGCCCTACTGAGTTAATAGGAGTCTGAAGGGTCACCAAAGAGAGATCTCTAATCCCCCTTTATCTTAATTTCTGGCATGTAAAACGGAAGAAGAAATAAATTCGCTGAGTCGTTTATGATGTTGATTTAATGAATTATCCAAGATTTTGACCTCAAGTGCCGAATGCAACATTTAAAACAAAAATTGTTTACAATAAACAACTTTATTATGTTTACAATAAAAACAAATTAACATATTTTTTATGTAGACTAAATATGTACATTTTGAGCCCAAAACTGTCTGTAAATCTAATTATTTGTACAATATAGTGTTTCCAAATTATTACGTTTTCCATGAATTTGAAATTCATTAGCAATATTTTGTTGTTAAGTGGTAATTTCCACCCAGTGGCCTTATTTTCTTCAGGAAATGCTCCCCTCCTGTATTCCAATGGACACTGAAGAGGTTTGAGAGGACCTACAGATAACCTCTCCCACAATATTTTTCATATTTCTCATTTCTAGTTCTGTTTTATTTGATTTATTGAAGTTTCATTGGAATGTTTCAAGACCTTTAGCTCTTTTTCTTGCACTCCATGCATGTCAAAAATACTAAAGTGGGCGATATTTATCAAGTAATATTGTTTCTTATTGAGGGAGTATCATGAAGAAAATAAAAATTATGAATTAATAATTTAATATAAATTTCAAAAAATTTGATCAAAACTATAACACTTTATAAACTTAAGTAAATACAGTAATAAGTCAACGACAATAATAATAAAAATCTGAAGCTTACTTATACCATTTAAGTACATTTTGTCCTCTTGATTCAGTACCATAGATTTCTTCACTGAAAACACTGGCATTTCCTGCAGAATATAACCCCACAGGATGGTAATTACCACAGAACAACAAAATGTTGTTTACATTTCAAATTTTAAAAAATGCACAAATTTGAAAAACTGTATTTCATGAACTATTCAATCTACAGACAGTTTTGGGCTCACATTGTAGCAAATTTAGTCTACTAAAGTTGAAAAATGTACCAAGATGGTTAAAATCACCAAAAACTAAAAAAATTCATGTTTTTTTTTTCCAAAAGGTCAAAAACTGGATTATTCGCAGGGACAACATCATAAACAACTCAGTAAAAAATCAGAACTATCAGATATGGCTCAAGGGTACCCCTTTTCAACCAACAAGTGTACTAAACTATATCTTTGTTTAGCTAAAATTTTCTCAATTTGAGCTCACCAGAGGTTCCTCATGGTACATCAGTTTCCTGCGATCAAGAGTAAACCACCTTTTCTTGTAAGCATCTGTAGGTCTAGGGCCTGTCTTCCAAAGCCAACCTTCATGGGCAAAATCCTTTGTTAACAAGTTAACAAGCTGAAAGAGAATAATTTTTAATTAGTTCTTAAATTAAAAATTCATTAACAGAACATGGCATAAAAAAACTGAATTTGAACCAATTAAATATATAAATATCTTTAAATTAATAAATTAAAGACATCAAATTAATACAAAAACCATTTCGGCTTTCTGTCACTTGTTATTGACACAAAATCACTTATGGATACAGTTGTTCTCAAAATACATCCATTAAAAATTATTGGAGAAGTTTGTCAGGGGGTGCGGTCAGCAAAGAACAACATAAATAAACAAAACCATATTTATTTATTTTATGCCGACGTTTCGACGTGAGTTTCAGGTCTTCATCAGGGCTTTAGAACAAAAGAGATAACAACAACATTTAGAGTAACATACAGTTGAAAAGGAATAGTATACAAACAAATTTAGAATTATACAAAATATTGAATTAAATCATAAATGATAAAAAATTGATAACTGATAATTGAATAGTACAAAATTTTAATTGATTGATATTCGTGGAATTGTATGGTAGTAAATTGAAAACAGTGACAGAAGAAATATAATATCATGTGTTTCTTTTTTTTTTAATTTGTTTGTATACTATTCCTTTTCAATTGTATGTTACTCTAAATGCTGTTATCTCTTTTGTTCTATAGCCCTGATGAAGACCTGAAACTCAGGTTGAAACATCGGCAGAAAAAAAATAAATATGGTTTTGTTTATTTATGTTGTTCTTTGCTGACCGCACCCCCCGACAAACTTCTCCAATCATTAATCTACGGTCAACTATCTACACCTCATTACATCCATTAAAACATTGATTATCCACTTAAAATGTAAATAACTGTACTGTTTACATTATTTAATATTACAATCCGAATTTAAATAAATAAAAAACATTATATACTTATGTGTTTTATAAAATTATATATATTTTTTTTATTTCAAAAATAGTTTCATTTTTTTAATTGATAATCCTCTAGTTTTAGGGGAGCATTCAGGTCACATTGCTTTCTTACCCACTGTATCATTTATTTATTACTCACATTAATATGTATATAAATAATGTTATCAATCTACTACTATCTAATTCCATAGTTATTAATCAACTAGTTTATATTCTCATTTTATTGTTAGGTATATTTCGAAATTTGATAGTCTATTATTTTTTTTATTTTTATTTTTTCTCAAAAAGATGGTTCTTTTATCTCTTTTTGTTTTTAAAGCCCTGAGGAAGACCTGAAAATCAGGTCGAAATGTAGGCACAAATAAATAATCTTTTATTTATTTGTGTTTTTTCTGCTGACCACACTCCACCACAAAATAAAAAATCAAAGCCTGTTGCCTTTTTGAATTTATAGCGATTCATTTATTTACTATTTTTTATTAACAATAATATTTATGCACATTTTTCAATAAATTACTCACTCTAGCCATATTGCACTAGCGCAAAACACCTGACTTGAATATCTTAAGAAGGATTCTAGTATGTGAGGATAGGAAAGGGGGGGAAGTAGAGATGTGACTATTGCAAATGGTCATTGTTATGAATACTCTAAATACAATGAGAAGAACAAGTGAAATAATTACATACTAACTACAAGAAATAGGTATCACTACCATCCACCTTCGCAAGGTCACAACTACTAATTTGCTTTCTAATCATAAATAAGTTAACATCAGCATTCATTACCTCAGCTTGACTTGCTGTAGGGAAAGCAATCTGTAATCTGTGAAGTTTTGTACATCGGATAGCATTGTACCAATTCACAATTGTTTGTGGGTCATCGTGATAAACATAAATGTGTCTTGTGGTACCATCTTTTAGATAACTTATTTGAAAAGAATTTTTTTTCTCCATTTTAACAGGAGAAAAGGACACATTGATTTCAGACACCTTCATAACTGCCTTTGGGTCTTTTTTCTAAAAAAAAAAAAAAATCAAATATTTAAGTTTCATAAAAAAATAATTTAAACACGAAATATAAGTAAAATTTAGTTACAAGCTCAAATATAAGTTACATAGTAATGAGAACCTAATGAATATAATAAAAAGTCTACTAAGTATAGCGTCCTAAATATTTATATCTTCATTCTTTCTCACTACCAAAAAAAACAAAAAAAAAACTCAGAATTAGAAATTTCTCATACATTTCACATAAATAAACATTTTTTTTTTTTAAATATAAGAAGATGGTCAGGGTTGTGGTCAAAAAAAGGAACAAATAGTTTAAAACTATTTTAATGTCCAATGTTTCGCCCCACTTTGCAGGGCTTCATCAGGGCTAAAAAGATACAAAAAAAAAGAAAGGTAATTTAAGTTAGGATAAATATTATGTAAAAATAAAGTGATAAGAAATTACATATAAATAAAAGGAAGGAAGACATAAAATAGTATCAATATAAAATAAACAATGATAAGAATAAAAAAATAAGTAACAATGGCAAGAGTAAACATTTTTTAAAAATACGTAAAATATACAGTTAAAAAAGTACAGGAGATGTACATAAAACAAAAACAAACGTCTTGAAAGAATAAATATATATAAAAATAATGATGATAATTTTTTTTTAACCTCCTTTTTCCTTCTATGTTGAGTCTAACCTACACAAAATTATGAATTTTACAATTTTTATTTTTAATGAATTTGGTGACATAGGCACATTAGTAACAACAGGTACTGGAACATGATATAGATCACAGCTAAAATTTACAATCCTTTTTCTAAAAAGAAGTGTATCTAGTGACAATGCATAATTAATTGGAATAAAATGTGAATTTAGTGTTTTAGTTAACTTTTTCATACTGTAATCAGAGTAAAACAAAGTGTAAATCATGTAAGTTACTGAAATCTCAGAACACCTTCAACAAAATGATTATAAAGAATAATATTTTGTCCACAGACCAATTCTTATTTATTTTACAACTAAACCAGAGTTCGAATGAAGCTATCTGGTGCACTGGAGTAGCTAGAAGTATCAACTTATTACTTTCACTTAACTATATATGGAATATACAGAAAGGGAAAGATTGCAATTGTGCAAATTTTCTAAATTCGATGGAAATTTATGTTTTGAGGTCCCCTTATTTAAAAAAAATCTAGTCTTCTAAAATGACCTGTGTGTGTTTTTGTGGTCAGCCCAGCTCGAAAAAAAAAAGTTAAACGAAACTGAAATTACACTTTTAAGGTGTATATGATATACATATGCCATGGATTTGATAAAACAAATTAACACAAAAATGTAGAATTAAATAGTCTTTGATTCGTCATGGTTGATTGGTCAGCTAGATCTTACCCTTATTGAAAGTCATTAAACAACAATCTTCCTTTAAAATAACTTTACTTTTGTTTAATTGAAAACAATTAACAGTTCCTTTTGTTAACAATAGATAAATACAAAAAAAAAAAATTTGTGAACAAAAAATAAAAAGGAAAAATAGAAATATTCGACTCTAATGGGAAAAGCCAAGACCACCCCATCTTTCTCAATTCCATCACACCTTTGTTAACTTTTATTCAACTATTGTGTTCTTGGCAGAAAAATTTTATTTCATTATTCCTATCTCGAGAAATCCCAAAATAAGAATTTTTATAACAGAAAAATAAAATTTTTTTGTTTATAATTTTCGCCTTCCATGGTATTTAAATTTTTTTTTTTAGGAAAATCACAAAATATTTATAATTTAAACACGAGCCCGCCCATCTACACCAAATTTGGAGACATATGTAGCACAGTAAGTGAAAGTTGAGCAATGTATTGCACCAAATTTTTGCATATACTCTCAAAGGAGTGCAACCTTTAGGTGCCAATAGGCCCAGTAGGGACTAGCAACAAATTCGGTTTTATGACTGTTTGCAGTCAAATTTTGGTTAGGGAATAATAGATGGAACAGATAATCTGATTTTGTTAAAATTTTCAGGGATTATGCTGCTTGGCGCCTTGTTGGTTCCATATTGATTTTGTCAGATTCCCTCTCCTGCTTTTCTAATACATGTACAATGAATTTTTATAGTTTAATTTAACCCAAATCTGATGAACAGTTGGGGATAAGTGTATAATTGGTATAGAATCAATTCTGTCAGATTTTGTTGACTACTTTGAAGCAAAGAAGAGAAAAAAGAAGCAATAGTGTCATTCAACTTCATCAATGATTAATACCTCACACTGTAATAGTTATTAGTAACAAAAGAGGATACTTAGAACACTAACCAAGAAATAAAACACACCTACTTACAATATAAATTGGGAAAGGTAATTTGACAAAAACAACTAATTGACAATAATAAGATTTAAGTTGAAAAAAGAAGGAAAACAAATGTGGCCAGGAGATACTACACTCAAGTAATACCATCTTTGGAGAACCATCAAATTTACATAGCTAGTTATCGACATAACCATGTAAAAGTAAGAAGAGGGAAGAGAAGTAGAAGAATATAAAACTTAATCATTGATCTCAAAATTAAATGAAGACTCACTTTTATTTATATCTATTCAAAGCTGATAAAAAATGTTTAAAAGGTTGGAATTTATTGTAAGGTTAGTTCTTATCATTTTTAATATGTATGTATATCTAAGGAAGATAGTATTCAGGAAAGGACATATTACAGGTTAAAAACATAGAAAAAAAACAAGAATAAAAGTTTTCTGAGCTACAATTTGTAAAAAACTCACAATATCTATATTGAGTTCAGGAAAAAGTTTGAAAATAGATATATCAAATTATATATTCTTACAATATAATAACAATAGTAATATTATTTTAATATGACAAACATATTCTTGGCATTAACTATATTTGGTTCCAATTAAATTCATTTGATAACATTTCAAATTGGGATTGTTGATTCAGGTATATTAGTTTTCGTCATTACATTCTTGATGGTTGTTGATGAAATGATTCACTTTCATTGAGTGGCGGTTCTACAAAATGGAAAAGTTTGACCCCCAACCATGGTAAGGCAGTATAGGACTCCAATGGGAGTCTTGGCCCAAAAAAAGACACTTCAAATTAAAATATAATAATATTCAAAATTACAAAACTTTTATCACTTTTCCATTTTTTATAGAATAATCAGCTATCATAAAAGTTAAAGCAAATCATAGATTTCTAACAGTTATGTTAATATATTTGAAGTAATTACTACAAAAATGTCTTCCAAGCATCGATTAATATGTATACAAATAATAAAACTGCAATTCATGTACTTAATAAGTATATATAGGTACATAAAGCAACTTATACTGTTAATCAAAAAGTTATACTTGCATTGAGGAAATAACAATCAATTTTATTTTAGAAAAAAAAATAGAATCTTTTATAATTCAAAATTTATTATATTTAATATCTGCACAGTATTGGAACATTTAAAACATGATTAGGAAAGTAATTTAGGTATACTAAAAACTCTTTGAATAGTAAAACTTACTGTTTTTTCATAACATAAATGATTTATATTCATTAAAAGAGATAAGGGTATGATTGTGAAATAATTCTTTTGTTTATAACTTTAATTATGATGCCATAACTTAAGATAAAAAATTCAGCTCAGAAAAAGCTTTATAATCTGGTCTAAACTTAAAACAAGTTTCTACTTATGTACTTCGGGTGATTCAAAAAATGTAAACCTCTTCTATGAAATATGGTTTATACTATAATTTATCAAAATCGATTAAAATATAACTTTGAATTACAATAAACCTCCACATTAGATTAACAATTCACAGTATTTCAGAACAAATAAAATGACATGAATATATAATCATCTGTTACCTCATCAACATAATATTTAAGCGTATCATCTACTTCAGACAACATAAATTTACGAGGATAGTATTTGGGATCTTCTTTGCCCCTTTTCATTAAAAATCCTTCCATATGACCTGTCATAAATGCCTGACGCTCAGGTCTCGAAAATTCTTCTCTTAAATATTTTGCACAGATCCATTCTTCTAACAAAGAGCTAAAAATATATGAAATATTAAGTATAGCCTGAATTGATGAATACAAGATCTTTTCCTCTCCAAAAAGTATATACATGTACATTTATGTTCTCCCACCTCATAAAATCTAATTATTTATTCTGAATATGAAACAAACCATTAAAACAACTCACTCATGATCTCCATCATTAGGAATTCTGTAACAAGGAGGCACTCTCTTTTCATACTTAGCTTTTGCAACTAAATTTCCTATTTCTCTCATTCTCTGTACTTGGCTATCCTCCCATCTGTCTAACCTAATATGCTTTATTTTCGAAATATGGGTTCCCATACCTCTATGAATCCCAGCACATCTTGTACAGAGGAAAATGCCAATGTTGTAGGAGGCCCATTCAGGTCCTGGAAAATAACGTGAAATGACAGATCTCTTTCACAAAAAAAATATATTTAAGATGTTCCCAGAACATACCCTTTGCACCACAATCAGCACAGGTATCATTTCCTGGTCGTTTTGATAGTTCTAAAACACCTCTTGTATTGGCATCAACCATACTTCTTTAATCACCAAGAACCCCGCTAGCATAACCTTAACTATTGGTTTACAAATAGAGATGGGCAAGATATCGATTTCGGAATGTAAATAAACATTGGTAAGATATTTTATCGGGTACTATTATTTGAATTAAACCAACTGTTTAAGTTATTTCCTTAAGAATCAAGTGATTCGAACAATAAAATTTAAAAGAAAAGGTACCTTAGCGGCAAAATAGAATGAGTTTAAATAAAATTGTGGAAGATATTAGTTACTACACAATTTAATTTAAAGTATTACAATACAATTAAATTTGTTTTCATCATCCGAAATAATTTTGACATCATTAAAAGAAAGACGCTGAGGTTATACCTCATTTTTAAAAAGTGGTCGTTTTGGATATGAACTGTGCACAAATTACAAATCCTAGTTCTGAATTAAGACATAATTTGCACTCATACAATAATTTATTGATGGAATTTTACTACATAAAATAAAAAAAACTGGAATATTCATAATAACGCAAATGTCTTTAGTAGTAAAATTTCAATATTCACCCCTAAACAGATCGTATCCGATTTATCTAATACCTTTACTTGAGAGGTGCATTAAATTTAGCAATTCATACATGAACAGTTTTAAAATACTTTTATTAGCATGTTGCGGGAGAGAGAACAACTGCAAAGGAGCTATATAAAAATTAAAATTTTGTTGTGAAGTGAAGTAACTGAATAAAGTTGTCAACCATCAAATGAGGACTTAGAATTAGAGTGGACCAAAGCAGAAGATTTTACACTACTATACGTAGAAGATTTTACAGGATTTCGCCAAAATGGCTTAGAACAGTTTTGATAGTGAATCCTTACATTTGTGTTTACATGGGTCAGATTTTAAAAATGTTTCAGTTTTATAAAAAAAAAAAAATAGTTTCATGATCACTTTCACAACGTGGGATAGTATTAATCAGGTTCTAAACGCCTTAATTTCTTTCTGCCTGCATCACACGATACTATTAATCTCAAAATACAAACTTTTTAACCCAGAGTCACTAAATCCTTTGACAAAGCTGTTTAAGTAAAAGGTTTTCGCTCTTTTGACATGATGGAATGTATTCAAAGAATCTTCTTTAAAATTTATTTCGGCTTCTTGCTATACATTTTGAGGCTTCTTTAAATCATTTACTGTTGTTTACTGTGAAATAATATTTTAATACCTTCTTAAATATCATGATTCTTCTCTTCCATAACATGCCGCCTATTGGTTGAGTTAACTTGTGGTTTGTACAGTGGAGTTCTCTGACTAGTTTTTATTCTTCTGAGTTCACGTTTTCTTTGGGTGGTATTGCGGAATGGTCAAGTTAATTTTCATAATCGATTACTGTAATCTCGAAACATTTTCGAGACGTTTGTCTTCAGCGAGTCTTCACGTCAATCTTTGTCCTATACTCAAGCACCTTCCGAATCGCACAGTAATTCTTTTAAGGCCAAAAATTCTTTTGATTTTACTTACCTTTATATGGAATATAGTCAGAGAAAGCATTGCGATCGTGCAAAAATTTGAGAAAAATACAGGTCTTGAGGCATAATAATAAGCAAGTCTTGCGAAATGATAATTGTGTCCGAGTTTTTACAGCTGAAAAGCGAAAATCACGAAACTAAAAGAACATATTTAAAGAGAATAAATGCTTGGAATGTATTTGCAGCTTTATAGAATAATTTTTTTACATATTTTAGATTTTCTCAAAAGCAGCTCTAACGAATTTGATTTTACAAAAATCTTCCTCTAATGTACCTTTAATTTTGTTTATCTCATATAATTAACCAATTTATATTTTTATTATTAGCAGTGAAAATCAAATCATTATAAACTATGAAAGGATTTGATGTTAACTTAAAGGGATAAGAGGAAATATTTTGTTTCATTTTTAAAACACATTTCTGGATATAAAAGTTGTGATCTAGAGTGTTATTTACCATTGGAAACTCCAATGAGGCTAGATAGCAACAAATCAACCATTTTTCATCTTTACCCTTAAGTGAAGCTTAACGAAAAAGACGTATATGAAATATTACAAAACCATGTAACATACAAAATATAAAAGTTAACAGTATTGATTTTCTTGGGCAGGAGTGACCACCAATAAAAGTACTTGCACATTTTTCATTCTCTTTCACATCCTGGAACCATGTAAAGAGGTGAAAGAAGGGAACAAAGGAGACAACATGTTTTAATCTTCCTTCTGGTGTGTCCTGATCACCTTTCATCTTAACATTTTCTTTTGTGAAGGTTTAAAGGCAGGCACTTCATATCCAGATGAGGAAATAACCAAAAGCATATGACAGAGATAAAAAGTGTTATAGTGATTTGTGTGTTCCATCTATAAACCAAATTATGTTTTATATCTATTCTAGAACGAATACTGGTAATTGCAGCCACTATTTAAAGATATACTGAAAAAGAACCTGGTACCATTGACTTGTAAAATCTTAGTTTCAGTTTTGTGACAGGGCTAGTAATGACAAAACAAGCATTATATATTTTGTAACTAGATAACAATTAATGAGTAGGCCCTCAATATGAGCAACTGCCAGAGAGTAAACATCTGATTTATGGTTGATCCACCTATTGAAAAATCCACAAGTTTTAGCCAATTTTTCATTTGTAATACAAAGCAAATCAGGTGATGCTGCAAAGATTTTATATGTAACTAATATAGTTGTACAGCATCCTGCCAGGTCTCTTCTCTTTTGAATTACAGTAATTATTCCAGAGTTTAAATAAAATTTATAATAAATGTTTAAAATATTTATTATAAATCTAAAACCCTCACATACCAGTGTGAGGTCCCTGCTTATACAGCCACCTCCAATTGTTATATCTCTCTTGACCACCAATCTTCTTGTCTCTTCCTAGTTTTGGTTTCTTCTGTTGAAGAATTCCTGGAAATTTTGTTCCCTCAGCTGCAAATGTGACAAAGAGCCTGAAACATGAGCACACATGCTGGAAAAATGCTGCAATAATTTCATCCTCATAACACACCAAAACCATATAATCAAAGATGAATTGATGAAGTTCCTTAGAAAAAAAGGATTTCACCTGCTTTGACTTGGTCTATTGTATTATCAACGACAGATCCACAAGATACCCAGACATAGTAGCATTCCCTAGGACTGGATGCACAGCTTTGCTCTAGGATCCGATGGTGAGATTTGAGAGTAATTACCTCAATAATGGAGGTGGAGAGGAAAGGGAAAAGAGAAATTTAGGAAAAATACATCCCTTTTCCAACATAAAAATTCCATGAGACCTCACCAGAGAGAGAGAGTTCACTGTGATAAGCTTCTGGTTTGGATCTCACCAAAAAATTCCAAAAATAAAAAGTAGCTTCGAAGAAGATCCTAAGTGTTATGCATTGAGATTTTGCGATCTTGGTTGAAAATATTATTCTGGACTCCCTGGGTATCATGCATCATCACCTCAGTGGTATTAGCTCTGAGGATGTTTGATATTATTCACTTTTTTAAAAACTTTTTTTCAACTTATTTATTCATGTTTTTTACCTTTTTAATTTATTTATAAGAAATTAGTTTTTACCGTATTTATTTTTATTTGTTCTACTGCAGTGGGTATTTTATTTTGATTTACTTCTGATTTTGTTTAATATCTTTGAATTTGTGTTAAGTAACAATGGAGGAGGAATAGAAAGGATAGCCTAAATATGGTTGAGAAAAAAAAGAGGGAAAGAATGAATAAGGATATATGTCATGTAACTTAGTTCGAGAAGGTGAAAGAGGGAAGAAGAGTAAAATTTTTAATTTATTGTATATAGTTATTATTGGAAAAATAGAGGAGAAACAAATTGTATCTTTATTAAATAATGTATGTCACTATTCATATATTCAATAATGGATTCATAAAAATGCTGTGCGTTGCAGCAACATAATGTATTTAGGCAGCATTGCTGATTAAATAAAGAAAGCATTTCCCTCTGGTCATCACTATTACTATTGTTCTAATAACTAATCAAATTTTATTAAAAATTTAATATATTTTCTCATTAACATTTACATATAAATTATTTATAAAAAAAAAAAAAATTACATCAAATTTTCTCTATCAAAATCCTCTGTATACAAATCTAAACTTTAAATATTTAACTTACTTCTTAAGTATTAAACAACAATAATCATAAGAGTTTTATACACCTTCTGTGGCCACAGCAACCTTGTAGATTTTTAATATGATTGATATACAAACACAAACGTCTTGTTACTAAAACCAAGAGGCATAACAATGTTATGGTAGCATTTATATATCACACTTTCTCCCAATTAAGTATCTATATCTAAACATAAAGCTCTATTTTCTTGGAATTACACTTAAAGCTTGTTTCTCATAAGTTTGGAATGTTTTACATTGGCTTACCTAATTACAGATAGAGAAAATATTAAAATCATGTTTTTTTTAACATATATTTTTATATATTCATCGTTCAGGAAAAAAATAAAATAAAAAACAACTTCTAGTAAGGTATTCAAGTAAAAATTGAATAAAATAAAAAAAACACTAACTCCTTTTTATACTACTAACAACCAAAGATCATTTACTTTCTGAGTCTTCAGGCACTTTATGCTAATGTAATCTTATGTTACACATTTAACTGATTCGGCTTCACTTATTTTTGTTGGAAATTCTTCTTGTTTCAACTGAAACAAAATCAGTTATTTTTAAAATCAACAAGTAAATTAATGATATTGTATGAATAGTTTAAGAAGCCTGTCAAATTATTTCACTTAAATTTTAATTACATATTATCTATAGATGATTAACCATATGTGAATTTGAAGGAGATGGTCAGGGCTCTGGTAAAAAAGAACTAGAATGGTTTTCAACTATTTATTGATAAGTTACTAAGTTAATTAGTTATTATCAATAAGTTAATATGGCAAAATTATTAATAGCATATATATTTTATTCAACTACATATATTATTATAGGGGAGTTCGCTAGAGTGTCTGCTTCCTTTGGTTAATCATGGATTCAGTAAAAACCCATAAACCAAAATTAAATTATTAGTCACTAGTGCCCAACGTCCAATTTTATCAGAGAGTTTGAATTGAAGAGATCATGCAGTGAATTCTCCTGTGCTTATCTATAAGATAACTGTAAGAACAATCACATAAAATTAAATTTTATTAATACTAAAATTAAATAATTTTTTTGGTACTATAAGCTATAATATGCAAACATGCTGAGACAGAATTTAAAAAATCACATGTGAGTGTACACAGCAACAGCAAACATCCCCAGAACTCCATTAATAAGACATAATCACCTTAATTCTATTTACAATATTTGATATTCGGGTGACTCATAAGGCTGTTCTTCATCTGAAACATTTAAAATGTAAAATAAAAATGGTGCTAACCATTTTTTAAAGTGCCATCATTTTGGAAAAGATAAGAGGTATGTGAATCTAATGTATGAGTCTACAAATATATAAAACTGGTATAAAAGTAAGGGTATAAAAAGGGTTATATATAGAAAACTTATTTTTAAATGAAACAAAAGGAGTAAGAAAGTTAAAATTTAAAACTAAAAAGACAGAATAATGACAGTGCAAATAGTAGTGAACTAATAAATTAATGATATTAAGGAATCTGCAATAGATAAAGTAAAGAATAAGAAGTAATTAAAGTGAAAACTAATATCATAATAAATAATGGATTAAACCTTTATACTGTGAAAATGATAAATGTTAAAATTATAAATTAAAAAAACAATAAATAATGTAAATGAATGGAATATGGTCCGGGTGTAGTCATAGTAATAACTATTTTAATTGAGCCAACGTTTCGCCCCACGTCGCAGGGCTTCGTCAGGGCTAAAAAAGGTACAAACACTTAACATAGTTACAAAAATAAAAAATAAGTGGAAAATAACAGGGGTATACAATGAAAAGTAAAATTTAATAACAAAAATTAAAGGTTGTAAACAGTAAATGAAAGCGTTAATAGTAACAGAAAGATAAGAGATAAAATAAGAGAAGAAATATTAAAGAAAGTTCAAATTAAGAGATGAAAAGAGAAAAGAATAAAACCAAATGAAAATTAATGAGACAGAATTCATATCTGTTTTGACGGAAGTCAAAGTCAGAGTGAGCTGTTTGTTTTGGGAGGAATGGGGATGGCAGTTAAGCACGCGACATAATAACGAAAATAATTTTAAAGTAAACAATGTAAAAATATTAAAATTAGGTAAACAATTAATGATAATATACATAATAGAGGGGGAGAACAAATATTTACAAAATTATAGAAAAAAAATTCTCATAGATAGAAAAACAAAGAAGAAATAAAGTATAAAATAATGGGATACAATATGTGTAAGTGATTAAGAAAGACAATATACCAAATGAGTGGGGATCCTCCCAAAATTCTGTCTCATTAATTTTCATTTGATTTTATTCTCTTAATTTGTACTTTCTTGAATATTTCTTCACTTATTTTATCTCTTATCTTTCTGTTACTATTACCGTTTTCATTTACTGTTTACCACCTTTAATTTTTCTTATTAAATTTTACTTTTCATTGTATACCCCTGTTATTTTCCACTTATGTTTTTTTTTTGTAACTATGTTAAGTGTTTGTATCTTGTCAAGTGTTTAGCCCTGACGAAGCCATGCAACGTGGGGCGAAACGTTGGCTCAACTAAAATAGTTATTACTATTTGAGTTTTATTTGACCACACCCGGACCATATTCTATACACACGGTCAATCAACAATCTTCCAATAAATAATGTAGATTATAGCTAATAGAGTGTAGGTCTAGTTTTTTGTTTATTTCATAATGAAATTTCTAATAGGCTTCTACATTTTGGCCATAAGAATTCCACCACTAAAAATTTCAACTTAGCTGAGATTGTAATGGCAACAATTATGAACATGTACTTTTGTAAGCTTTTGGATATATGGTTACTCTTTCATTCCTGTGAGTAACATGAATATATTCAGTGGTAGACTGAATAATAATAATAATAATGAATAAACTGCCTATCTAACCCCAAAATAATTTTTCAAATCACACTGATAATTCCTGACATTAGTGCATTGAAACAAACAAATTCTCCAGTTTTAAATTATTAATAGATTAAGGAAAAAATATTAATTAAGTCCAAATTGTTAACACATGATTTAATTTCCTTAGTAATTTAATTATTTATTTTTAATATCAAGAACTATTTATTGGAATATTAATTCCATACAAACGGTGAAGAAGTTCATAAGTATGATGGATTAGGTAACAAGTTATCAACACCTTTAGTTGGTACAGAATTTTTATGGTGTATACACTATTATCATTATCATCAATTTGTTTCAAACGAAAAATTTATTTGATTTAGTTATAGTTTTTTGTTTATATGACTTTATCATTTTTTCTGTAGCAGTACCTTTTTGTATTTTCTCTCATTTTAAAATTAAAATCATTCATTTTATTTATTAAATTTCATTTTACATATGTTCCCTTCTTTTGTTTTGCTTTATTTATTTTATTTTCTCTGTTTAACATTATTATTCATGAAGTTCTCAAATGACCATTGTTATTTGAAACACAGTCTAAGACTTGTTTTTTATATCATTGCTCACTCCTTGATTTCTATTAAATAGATGAACAACATGCTTTGATCAAATGCAATTTAATCCTTTATTTCACTAGGCTAACTAGAAAAGCAATCACTAACTATAATAGTATGAATATTTAAGTATTACTTTTCAATATTTTCACAAAACATCAATTTGGTGTATAATAATTAAACTAAAGTAGATTCTCACCCCAAAGGAATTTGTTAAGGTATTCTCCAAAGAAATAAAATAAACATAAAGTAAAATATGAAGCTGTAAGGAAGAGAATCATCGCTGGAACACCTAGGTCATTTAATATAGGATATGCCCACAGTCCACTCACATAAAACACAATAGACATCCTGAAAACCATAAAAATTATATTTATTATTTCATTATTGGATGAGTCTAAATATAGTGGTTCTATTGTGGTTGGTTTGCCATTTTTAATTTTTGAAAATGTTTTTTATATAATTTATAATCTTAAACACTTTATTGAGACTGGTTAATTTTTTTAAATAAATAATTTAATTTCTATCCATTTTAGTCTCAACACATTTTATTTTTCTTATAAGTCCGATGTTTCGGCCAATCCGGCCATCCTCAGGGACAATCTACTTAATACAATTTTAGAACTATATGACTTAAAAACTCAACTCCATGCAGGCTATTCTGCCCAGGTCAAAACAAC
The DNA here is from genome assembly GCF_000696795.3 of Halyomorpha halys. NCBI lineage: Eukaryota > Metazoa > Arthropoda > Insecta > Hemiptera > Pentatomidae > Halyomorpha > Halyomorpha halys. Next base: position 94,122 of record NW_027107367.1, on the reverse strand, counting down.
AATTTCTAATTAGTCAATATTCACATTAAAACAAAAATTAAAATCATTTATCTCAGTCACTATTAAAACCTTATCACAAGTTAATCATTAAAACTTTATCAAAACAAGTGTTGAGACTAAAATGGATAAAAATTAAATTATTTAGTTAAAAAAATGTTTTTTTATGTTGATTCTCCATGTTTCTAGAGATAAAAACAGGAGGAGAAATATTTTATTTTCTCAGACCATTTACAAATAGCAGCCATTTTTCTTCAAATGGAAAAAAAAAATTCTTCACAGTTAATTTATTCTTATTGCTAATATGATAAAGATTGTAGTTTTTTGTTTATATATAAATTCATAATTAAGGATCTCAAAAAATGCTGAAAACAGATCTGACTTTATATTTCCTAAGAAATATTTCTTTTAGCCTACTTTATAGGAAGCATGTTTTAGTTTTTGTGATATATTTAAACTCATTTAATAAAATCAACCATTTTTTTTATTCTAAATCAATTGGTGTATAATAATCATTAGATACATCCATAGCAAAGGCGGAATATGATAATATAAAAAATTATTGTAAAAGACTGAGGTTTCTTGTTTACAATGTACCCTAGAAGCCAAGGAACAAAAATAAAAGTGCTGCTCTTAGTTATAAGAAAATAAATATAATTTCTTAGTCATTGTAGCTATTAAAGAACAACATACCAAGTGAAATAGAGGCCTCCAAACAGTGAAAGACCAATTAAACCCCATTTCTTTGGTGGGCAATCCCTCCTTGAGGTGGTCATCTCCAGGAGTTGAAAAATCAAAATGTTTGTGTGCATCACATGATTTAACCATGATGGAAAATATGGGTCCCAAGCTTCAGGCATGATTAACTCACGGTTGATTGCCATAAAAGACCAAAATGTGATGCCTATGAACTAACAAACGTCATAATTAACTGAATGAATTTTTAATAATTAAAATTTTCTATTATTAGTAATAGTATTACTGATAAAAATATAGTTCACATATTATTACTTAAATTCTTAGGAGCCATACCAGCAAGGAGGTAACACTCTCAACACTCCTCACAATTTACCTTATGGAAAATTTTCTAAAACCTCCAATCCTCCATAGACAATCAGCACATTTATATACTAGTTCTTTTTGATTTTTTGAAAGCCATTGACTCAGTTAACCATTAGATCCCCCTCACTAAACTTAAATCTTTTCATATCAAACAGTGTCCTAAAGTGGTTCCTCTCCTTCTTGTCCCATTGTTCCCAAACAGTTATCATTCTGAACAAATCTCCATCCTCTCCCCTACTTCTGACACAAGGTGTTTCTCAAGGTTCCTCAGTTTAAGCAACCCTTTTCTCCATTTACATTAACAATCTCCCTGGTTCCATTCACCATTCACAATACCACTTATATGTTGATCATCTCCAAATCTACACATCCTTCCATCTCTCCTAGCATCCTCTCTTGTTTTCTTCCACACCCACTTCGGTTCTTTAGTCAACAGAGGGCTACATGCAGGTCTAGAGTTATGATTGAAGAGACTCATGAATTGCTTCACTAGACTTATCTTTTGGTTTCCCAGGCACTCTCATGTCTCCTGTTGGTATACCGAGTTGAAGTGGCTCTATCCAACCTTCTGAAGGCAGTAAGTAGCTGAAGGTAGTAATTGTTAAGTTTAAGTTTACATATGCCCTCCCATAGAACCACCTTCTTTAGAAAATCCTTTGTCATATTTGCAACCTTCTTCTGGAATTCTCTTCCTATCTCCATGTGTCAATCCCTATCCATCCTTTCCTTTAAATAACACTTGTTCCTTCACTTACTATATAACCAAACCTCCGCATCATTGTGAGCTATGTGTAAAGCCATTATAAATTATAGTTTAACCTAAGGTTTTTATGTTATATTAACATGTATACTGAATCTTTTTTTTTTCTTTTTTTCCTAAGCCCTTTGGGTGCATAGGGTTGATATAAGGGGATAATGATAAAACAGGTTGAGGGGACTCCTTTTTCTGCATTGGGAATGGATCTGAAGAGGGGGCTCAGGAATAGGATATTTTGGAAATCGAGGAAATAGTTGGTATTATTCTAATGGAGGTGGTACTCACAGGTTTTTTTGAGTCAATCAATATAGGTACTGAGAAAAGTTTAATTTAAATGTAGTTATAATTATTGAAATTCCAACATGTAAATCGCCTGCAATCTGAGAATCCATATGTGTCTTTTTGTTGGTACACCATACCTGCCTTTATGCTTCATCAATCGATTGTGCATTCATTTTGAAGATTATCTTTACCAGTGATGAAGAAAAATAAACTTTTTTACCATCCACCTTTTATTTCAAATCGGCAGCTGATTAGTGGTCTCATTGGCCCATACCTCTTATGAAGCTAGAGGATAATTATAAAGTTTTTTTGATTCACTATCTTAAAAATTATAAAATGTATTTTTAGGGAAATAAAAAAATTATTTTGAATCACTATTCCAAAGTCTTATATAAAATATTTAAAATAAATTAAATAAAAATATACTGTATAATAATAAATATAATATTGTAAGTAAAAAATTTAAAAAGTTCACCAGCTTACCATAGCCACAGGGAATGCCATACTGCATTCAATGAAGTCCCTCACTTTACACAACATCGTAGGTTCTTCAGTATGCTTATTTATAGGTCCCAGGATGTCACTGATAGTCGCCAATATGAAATAGGCGGTCTGCAGTGCCTATGAACACGTTAAAATCTTCGTAATAAATTATTTTTTAAAAAAGGCAATACACTTGGATACAGAAAACTATTCGTGATTGTTCTAGGAGCCGTTTACGTTAACACTCAATATAGCTACACAGTAGGCTGTCAGTACGATCTAGTGGAACCAAAATCAATATAAATGAAAATTTTTTTTGAATAAGAATTGATGATTACAAAAAAAAAATGATATTTTGTAAACTACCCGTAAACTAAAGAAGTTTAAAATACAATCACTCTAAGTAATAAATAAATAAATTACTTTACTGAAACTGAGAATGAAAAATAAATTTTAATGACATAAGTATCGCTTTACACACGTATGTTCAAGTCATTTCTATTTCTCGAAGTCATTCACTTCTACCTGTAATGTTCCTGATATCTTGGATCTTCTATAAAGGAATGGGTCAATATAAAATAAAATGTAATTTTTCTGTACTGACGTGTATAGAGATTCGGCAAAATGTCTATCCTATTTTTTTCAACCCCCTAAATCAATATTGAATACGTTTCAAATCTGTTCAAAAAAGTTTTGAGCTATTAATTGTTTATAAAATATTAAAAATAAAAAGTTTGAAAAAAAAATCTTATGAAACGTTCCACAGAATTACTGTGCCAATTGTATTTTCATGGATTGTAGCGGTACAGATTTAATTTAAGTGTATTTTGAAAATGTTTACTAAACATTTTAAATTACAAAAATAAAAAATAAGAATTGGGGTTTGTTTAACTTCAATATTATGTACATAAATTTTGTGATAAGGCTCAATTATTTATAAGAAGCTTAGTTTTTAGGGGAAAGAAGAAAAAGTGTTTCTCCTGAACTTTCTAGTAGGTTGGACATGAGAGCAAGCTGACCAGACTTAAGGCTTTTGGAGGACGTCTTCAATTTCTAGGTTTGCCCAACTAACATTCCAACTTTTGGGAAATATGTCAAATTTACTCATTTTACCAAGATATGAATCTGAAATGGACAGTGGAGTGTTTGGTGAAAGAAATATTTCATATTAAATATATATTAAACGAATATTTCATAACAACCATCAAAACATCCAAAAATAGCTGAATTAAAAAAAAAAAAAATTAAAAAAGTAGCCAAATCAACTATTAATAAATGTAACATAAATTTTCAATTGTATTACTTATCAATATATAACATTAAAAAAATATCTAAAACATTTTTTAATATTACTACATTCTTTTGATATGATTTTTATAAATTAAACATTAGTTAATAATATTTTTAATTTAGTAAGAAAACAAACTTTTAGACTAATAAATAAGTTTTATTTATCAATACAGCAACAGTAAATGCAGATAGAACGAAATATGAATCCGATAATAATAAAGACTTTTACAAAAAAAAAAAGCCTTAAGACGTTGACATGTTAAACTGATAGCAATAAGGCTTACTTTGAACTTGGTTAATATTTTTTTTTTTTTATGATACTCATGAACCTTAGATTTTACAACCAGTATATACCGTAATTTTGTTTTACTTTTGACCCGCTAAATTGTTATCTAGACAGACAGTCCATTGTGTGGTGAAAAGAATGTGAGGAAGAATGTTGATTTCAACAAAAGGTAATAAAAATAGGAAATAAAATTCAGATTGGGAATAAAAATGTACACTCACAAACCCCCAGTAGCTGACATATTTCGACTTGTAGCCGAAAGCGACGAAGATGGGCGACACATCCTTAGGCATGTGAACTTGGAACCAATCGTAGGCGAAGCCGAAAGTGAAATGGACGGCACCTACAGCATGTACGATACAAGATATTGTCTTGAAGACACCCTCGTGCTTTTGGTACAGTGAGACCTCCATGATAGCTGGTTTGGGCACTACTGACCACTTCACCTCCTCATATGAGATAAGAGCACACAAATCTCTGATAGTACAAGAGCCGGGAAGAAACAAAGGCAGTTCCCAATTTTGGATGTAATAAGGTATAATTACTAGTCAAAAATGATGAGTCTGCTAAGTATAGGTAGGGGGAATAAAAAATGGTGGCTGTTTCAAAACCTTAAAAAAACATTAATTTTTCATTCGGAGCTCTTTTTCTTAAAAACTACCAACAGCACTAGAAAACCTAAGAGAACATTATTTAAAGAAGAGTAAATTTTCTGAAATATTAGTCCCAAAAGAGCTATTTACGTCCAATAGTTCTCGAGATATAGCTTTTTCTTAAAAGCAAAATTTCTTAAAAATCTACTGAAAGATTAGGGGTTAGTTAATTTATTTTGAGAAATCTATATCTCAGGAACTATGTGACGTACAGTTGTCTATTAGCACTCAAATTAATGCTAGTTGAATGGACTATAAAGAAGTTTATGGCCTTTACCTTCGTCGGAATAGTAATTTTCATAATAATTGCTAAAAAAAAATGATTTATAGTTTTTAGGACAATAAGTTTGATTTGTGAAAAACTTCATTTCAGAAACCATTGGAGGCACATATGTCTGCCAGCACTCAAAACTAAGGAAATATAACTTACTATAAAGTAGTTCATGATACTTTTCTTCTTAGGGGTAGTAGTTTTTATGATATTCACATATGAATATAAATTTGGCAAATGAAAATTTATTTGAACAACTATAATTTATTTTAGACAATTTCATGAAAACTACTACTCCTACGAAGATAAACATCATAAACTACTTTATATTTCGTTAAACTAACTTTAATTTGAGTGCTAATAGACATCTGTACGTCAAATGATTTTTGAGATATAAATTTTTCAAAATAAATTCACTAACTACTGATCTTTCAGTAAGTCCCATACAACATTTTTGTGAAATGTTGCTTTTTAAAAAGCTATGTCTCGAAAACTATTTAACGTAAATAACTCTATTAGGGATGATATTTTAGCAAATTTACTCTTTTATAAATGACGTTATCTTAGTTTTTCTTGTATTGTTCCTACTTTTTAAGATATAGAGCTTAGAATGAAATTTTTTTTTTATCGCTTTGAAACAGCCGCCATTTTTTATTCCCCCTACCTATACTTGGCAGACTCATCAATTTAGACTATTAATTATACATAGTTTTCATTAAAGTAATAAAAAATTGGGGTAAGATAACTGCCTTTTTTCTCCTCTTGGGCTCTTGTACTATGAAGACTGAGACTGGTAAATCGGTAACGGCCGAGAGCATCCAACGTTTCCCAACTTCATGCCTTTGTAAGAGAAAAATAGGAGTTTCAAATAAAGAATATTTTATATCTCCGTTTCTAATCTGTTTTCGTGGGTCGAGTTTGTCGTATTTCGTATAGATTATATTGTCCTGTACCACTTTAGTGTTTCATAGATATAAGTTGAGTCGTGTTGAAATCATTGTTTTTATGATTTCCTTTTTAAATCGACGGCCTCCTGTGAGATGAAGTTTTTGAGCAATATTTTATTTTACGATTGCTATGAAAATTCTTATTAAAAGATTTCTCGAGGTTCAAAAAAATTTATCAACTGTCTTTCTCCTTCAAAAAATATTCTACTCCGATTTGAGGGGTCAGCTTTCAAATGACTTCGTCTGGTGATACTAATGTAAAAATGTGAATTACAAGCCAACAATCCAGGTTTATGGACAGACTTAAGAATTTATAATTTTATGATGGACATAATTTACATTGGATTTGCCTTTATAGGAAACATAAGGGATTTTTTTGTATATGTACGGAAATGAATTACCAAAAAAATTGTGTATGCAATAGTATGGCAATGAACTTAAAAATTGGATAGTATAGTAACTAAAATTTATGCACCCTTAACATAAAAATAATATTGTTCATATAATGTAAATGAAACATATATAAATGTTTAATTTTGACTAAATAAAATAATTGATGTAAAACTTTTAGTTGTTTATGTGTAATACATCTATGTTCAAATATAGCAACAGTAAAGCATTGCGTAGTCAGCTAGTATAAAAAAAAAAAATAACGAAATACTATATTTCCAAGTTACATCTCTTGGACAGCAAGCTCATCTATCAAAATATACAAGTATAATATTATGTGAGAAAATGTCTATGAAGCAATGTGGCGTCCTATGTTGACCTCCGCATGAAAAATATTAATATTTAGGAAACCATCCTTTTCAAAGTTCTTTGTTTTTCCTGAAATAATAGCTTAAGATAATTCTCAGGACTGTAATTCTCATTTTGAGTTAATTGGGTTAAAGGATTAAAATTAGATTAAAATTTTCAGTGTAAAATAAAATTTCAATTAATCATTCTATTTCTTTACAATTAATAACATCTTATTTTTTGTTGCCAGAAGTGCCATTTTATATAATCAATTTAATGATTTTTAAATAATTGTTGCCATATAGGGCAATAATGATTTTGATTAAACTCATCATTTTAATGTACAATTAAGTAGTCTTTACAAGTAAGGTTGTAATAAAAGTGTATGATAGTGGTAAAATGAAAAATATTTTTGACTGTGAATTTTAATGGATATTTGACTTATTGGATAAAAATGTTTTTGACTTGGGCAGAATAGCCTGTATAAAGTGTTTGGAAAAATATTAAATAATATATTTCATAGTGAATTAAGATTGTCCCTGAAGATGGCCGAAACGTTGGACGTGTAAAAACAATAAAAGTTTTGAGACTATAATTTGGATAATGCTTTGAATTATTTAGTAAAAAATTGCCAGTCTCAAGAAAGAATTTTATGATTATAAATAAAGTAGTCTTTAATTTTAACAAGGCATTATTCTCATTGAAATAGTTTTGCAAGTAATTTAAAATTTTGAATGAAAAGTGAAAATATTAAAAAATATATATTAAAAAAGTATATATTGCAATCCCAAAGTTTACTTGTTTTGTATTATATAATCCATAACTCGTTCATGTATTTAAAATTTAAATGTATTGTATGATATAAGAAATAATAGAATGTATGAATAATATAAAAATCGATAATTTTTGTTTAATATTTAATTTAATGGGTAAGCTAGATCTATGATGAATTTTATATCATAAAAATTCAATTAGGTGTTTATTGCTGTTCCTGCATTAATAAAAGAAGGTGGTGAGGAGGAGGGTGCGAAGTCAGAAGTGAACAACACTGATAAGTGATACTTATTTTACTGTTTAAACGTTTCGGCCCAAATTTTCAGCAATCATTGCCCAGAACAAGGCTTGAACTTCAGTCTGAAACATAGGCACGATTATGTTAAATGTTTAACCACACCCCATGACCATTTTCTCATAAGAATTTAATCATCATTATGTTAATACTAATTTATTTTATATTAAAAAAATCTAAATATAGAAGGTAGGCCATTTATTTTGTTTATGAGTACTTTCAAAGATATTGATGTCATCCTTTATAATGTATGATGTATATGATATGCTACATCTTTAAGATGCCCCATGACTTTTGAAGCAAATTATTTACCTGACAATATATAATAAAAGACAATAATAATAAAAATCTATTGCAAAGATAATAATATTTATAGTAATATTTAATAATCCCAGTTACAATATTCTGCTGAAGAATGTTTTGCCTTAAATTTAATAATGGGTATAAATAATAGGCTAAGATTTTCCGCAGTAAAAAATAAATTTACAATTTTTATTTCCCCGACTATTTAAGGAAGTTTTATATATTGTAATAATTTTAAAAATATAAAAATAAAATAAAAAAAATCTAGATCGTTTTTAAACTTTTTTTTTCAAATATAAAGGATAATTTGGGTTCAAATTTAAGAACACTAATATCAAATGGATAATAGAATTATATTTAAACTTTTATAATATAAAAAGAAAGACTCTTAATCTCAGGGCGTATGGTTGCTAGACAATCAGAATACAGATACAATAATTTCTCTTAATTTAAATTAAAATCTATTTTACACATGTATCTATTGTTATGCATACAAGACTAACCAAGCTCACGATTTTCTTGATTCCTTGTGTTTTCTTTGTTCTTCTATTGTTGTGGC
>NW_027107367.1:70451-81525 GCF_000696795.3 Halyomorpha halys | reverse complement strand
ACAGCTCGTCCCAAAGATTATCAAACAATAAATCATTAACCTTGAAATTTAAAGTAGTTACATGCACAATTAAAATATATATAAAAAAAGAATAAAATAATAAACAAATAACACATATATATGATAATTTATGCAATTCAGAGCTTTATGATTAAAAAAGTATGTCTTTTAATTCATATTTTCTAAGAAATAATACTCACTTAAGATAAAAATTGCCACAGGAACAATAAAATTTTAAGGACTTATTTAAACTTATATTTATCCGTTTTTCTTTTCTTTTTTTTCTCAAAGATCCTGGAACTTTCTATTTTAGTAAATGATCTTGTTTTATTATATTTATGGCATAAAATAGTGTATAATAATAAGCCTATTAATTCTCATTCAACTCCTCGAGTGACAGTAGCCAGAAGCTGACTCTATAATTGATGTGGTATTTCTATCAGGCAGCTTGAGCCCAAGAGTATACAAGGATCTTCACTGGCTCCAATCTGCCGGTAAATAATTAGAACCCCTGAACTATAACTGAATGGGAACGTGTTGCACAATTTCCTTTTTTCATGTTAAGTGTAAAATGTCTAAGTTAGAGAGATTAAGATACTACTGACAATATTTTGCTTTTCTATCAATAGATATCAAGGTGAAAATCCTGACTCATCTCTAATTTCTGATGGATTCCACAAAGTTAGATAAGTAAAATCATTATGAGATTAGAATGCGGAACTGGGTTAGCTACTCTAATCAACAGTATTGATTTAAATAATTGGTAAAAAAGAACTAAATTGTTAGGATATAATTAGAAGATTCCTAAGACAAAGTCCTAAGTCACCACTAAATAACTAACTCATTAACATTTACGAATTTATGATTAATAATTCTTTATGAACAATTAAAAGCATTTAGATGACAATAATCTGATATTATTTTTGTTATAGCCAAAAAACTTAGGTCTGCTGCTACAAACTACTGATTTAAATAAGTGGTTACTCATATTGTTCATTTTATTACAATTTTATCTATTCGCCTTTTGAAATAACATAAATAAATCAACATCTTTGCATTGATTCTTACTTGACAATTAGTGTGCAACATGATCATCTTTGTTAAAGCTATTAGTTTAGGAGGGGTTTCTGCTTCTTTCATTGCCTCCAATTGAAAGTTGGTCCTATCATAGGCAGTCATGAAATCTACAAGCAGCCTTCATGAGACCATATAATACTCCCATATCTTCTTAATTATCTCTAGAAGAGCAAAGATTTGATCTATTGTTCATTCAATTTGAAAACTCCACTGGTATTAGCCAACCACCAACTTTCATAATGATTTTGTGAATAAAATTCTGCAGTAAAATACCTCTACAGTTACTGCATTCATTCGAGTTTCCTTTGTTGTTTCCACATTTTCATTTTTTATTTATTGTTATTTACAACTGTATACAAATATATACAACAAGTAAATTTGCTGTAGGAGACATAGTGGCATGATACAAACATGTGGAGAATCTACCCACTGATAGAACTCCACATTTTCATTTAGATTTATAATAAATGTTTAAAATATTTGTGTTCAACAATAAGATAACTTGGGTAGTGGAAATATCTGAGGCAGTAGGAAAAATCATATGTTTAACTAGAATATATAAGCCAGTGTTTCGAATTAAAAGATTGATGATTCAATTTAAGATGGTCATCATTATTCCAAAATTCAAATATTGAGCCTTATAAATTATCTTTTTTTTTATTCTTCTAGAAATAATGTTTTGTATGGTAAATAACTATTCAAATTTTATTCAAAAGTTTAATATAATTTCTCATTAACATTTATGTACAAATTATTTATTAAAAAAACTTTTCCTATATCAAAATCCTCTGTTTATAAATCTAAACTTTAAATATTTAACTTATACTTCTTAAGTACTAAACAACAATAAATATAAGAGTTTTATACACTTTCAGTGTCAACAGTAACCTAGTAGTCTTTGAATATAATATATGACATCTGAATATGTTTTATACAAACGTCTTGTCACTAAAACTAAGAGGCATAACAATGTTATGTTTAACATTCAAGTATCACACTTTCCCCCCATTAAATATCTATGTTTTGAAACTATTTAGTTCTATTTTTTTTATTGTTACAGTTAAAGTATATTTCACATAAGTTTGGTGTGTTTGCTTTGGCTTACCTAATTATAGGTAGAGAAAATATTAAAATTATGTATTTTTTTTTTACATAGTTTTATATGTACATGTTTCAGAAAATATAAAAAACAACCTCTAATAACGTATTCAATTAAAATAAAGATTAAATTAAAATCACTAATCCTTTTTATACTTTTAACAGCCAAGTATCATTACTTTCTATGTTTTCAGGCACTTAATACTAATTTATTCTTAAGTACTAGTATTTAAGGCCAATAAATATGATTGACTGTCATGCTAATGTAATTAATCCAAAATAAAGCCTACTTAATATTTTTATATTAATTCATCACTATTGAAAGAATAAATTTACTATTAGATCTAGTTTACATGGGCTGAACACTAAGCAATATGTTACTATACAATCTCAAAATTTAAAAGAAGCCAGATCTCAAGTTAGGATGGTAGGGTCGCTTAAATATTAGAAATACAAAAAATGTTCTATTATGAAAGATAGCGCTTTTAAAAGAACCAACATCAGATTGTCAAAATTTTTGAGAATTTTAGTTTAAATGTTAAATAGTTGAATGTTTTTTTTTTTTTGAAAAGTGTTCATTTACATTGTACTTTTATAAAGTTTTATAGGGACATGTTTGGGATGCACTAAATGTAACTTGGCAAATAAGACTATCTTTTTTTTTTTTAATCGCACTCACCTCTTTTTTATTACTTAGAGCTAAAACTCTATGGATCGTGGCCTTATAAACTAGGCCTTTTCCCAGTAATATAAAAATTGCAAATATACAGCTGTTTAAAAATATTACAATAAAAAAAACTAAAACTTCAACACATTTCTTTTAATCCAGAAGTATGGAGGACTAGTTTTTACATATTCAAACTGGTTCGGCTTCATTTCTTTTTCTTGGAAATCCTTGTTTCAACTGTAACAAAATCAGTTATTTTTAGAATCAACAAGTAAATAATAATAATAATAATAATAATAATAATAATATATGAAGATAATTTTTAAAGCTTTTAAAATTATTTTGGTTAAAATTAAATTGTATTGATAATCATAAAAAAGTTGTTTATTTAATATTATTATCATAGTGCTACATGCCGAAAGTGAGTCCTGGCTTCTTCCAACACTAATCCTTCTTTGCTGATCACTTTCTAATCATTTTCATTTAATATAATTTTTAAAAATATTATATTGGACAATTAAAAAAATAAGATTATATTACCACTTCATGACATTACAATATATCTTGTCAAATAAACTGCTAGCGATTAATGTTAACTACAATAATAGATTAATATATAACACTCCAAATGATTGAGGAAAATCATATGGATAATATTTGATTTTATCTCACAGAATGTCAATTTTTTAGGACAACATTAAGAAAAAATAATTTTATTAAATAATATAAATTTGCTCCTTTGCTTCTATAAAACCCTTTTAATGAAAATGTTGTGTATGGGGCTGTGATATGGGATTGAAGATTTTGGGATACAATTAATGGGTTATTATTAACAGTGAGCACACATGTGTCATCGGCATATGTGGTGAGGATAGTGTTAGGATTGGTTGGAATGTCAGCTGTATAGAGGGTGTAGAGGATGGGACCAAGGATACTATCTTGAGGAACACCAGCGGACTGAGAATAGAGGGATGAATAGGAACCAGAAGCAAAATTAAAGTTACATTAGAGGAAGATTTTTTTTTAAATTATCATTTAAGCCCTGTCAAAGTATTTCAATGAAGACCTACCTGGTATGAAAGACCATTTATTGTACATTGAAATGGCAAGTTTAATCAAAATCATTCGAGTAATATCTGAGTAAATCAAAAAAATATAAAAAATTGATTCTATAAAGTGGCACTTAAGGTCAGTAGATTTTATTGAAAAAGTTGCTGACACATCATAGGCATATATCTGCCTTAAATATGTAATTTCAGTTTCCTAAAACTTTTTGTTTTTGAGCAAGGCTGTTAACAGACAGAATATTTTGTGAGACTAGATTTTTTGGACTTATGGAAAAATGTATTTTCTTCAAAAACTGAAATTCAAAATCTTGCATGATACTATAAAAAAACTTAATGATCGCAATACTTTCCCTTAATATATATTTCATATGTAGGTAAGTGAAAGTACAAATCAATAAACCAATAGTATATGGGTTACCATGGGAAACTGAACAAAATACTATCAAAACAAGGACAAAAACTTTAATAAGCAGGGTATTAAAATTCTAATACTGGTGCAATTTAAATGATTTTATCTGTTTTAGTTTTTAGAGACTTTGATTGCCTCCCAATTGCCTAAATAAAAATGTCATTTTTATGTAGCGGTCTCTAAAGTCGATACAATACTCTCCTCATCTATGTAGTGAGAAAAGTAAAAACATTAGTACAAAATCATATCTCTCCTAATGATCTAATTTATTTATTTATTTTTTTTATTTTACGTAATAAGACTAGCTAAAAAAAAAAAAAAAAAAAAAGTAATTTCACTTCCTATCAAATATAGATATATAGTTTACCATACAATGTATGCTTTTTGAGTTATGACTAATAAAATTATTTATATAAACAAAATTTCATTATTGAAAAGAATAAAACAAAAATTACCTTGTACGATAAAAGTAATTGACTTACAATTAGTGATTTTGATATTTTACTTATAAGATCTTAGTTTTTAGAAAATTTTCCTTTTCAAAGTAATAAGAAACAATTTGTTAGTTAAAATAACTTCTCCAGATAAGAGTAGGCTACAGTGTCTTACTTCTTTAGTTAACCTGCTATGGGATAGATGAGTCTGTCAGACACAGTTACAATTATTTGTCTACTTTTTGTATCAAACCATATGTTCAATATAGTGCATTTATTACTGTAAATTTATATGGAAATACAACCTAAAAATAATTAATTATAAATTAGTTCAGAACAACAAAATGTAACAAAAATAAATATTAGTATGACAGACCCACCTGTCACGCTGAGGATTAATTATGGATTCAATAAAAACACAATAAGAAAAATTTTGGTAAACAAATTACATTATAAATATTAATATCCCAAGAACCAAAATTAAATTATTATCTACCATAGTTATGTCCTTACAGATATCCAATCAATTTATTAAGAGATTTTGAAATTAAGAGACCATGAATAGAATCCTCCTTTAGTTATTTAATCCGTAACTGTAAGAACGAGTCATATAAAATAGAATTTAAAACAGATAATGCTAAAGTTAATAGTATTTCTTTTCTTTAGGCGTAATATGAGATGACAGTCATAACATGCAAACATGCAAAGAAGAAATAAAGAAAAAAATCACATGTGATTGTACAAAGCAACAGCAAACTTCCCAAAAATCCAGTAATTATAGCCAATCGGTAAAATAAGAAATACTCACCATAATTTTATTTACTATATTTAACATTCGGGTGACTCGTGGGCTTTTCTTCAGCTGGAACATTTAAAATGTGAAAGGATCTTTTTTTCAGATAATTATTAATTCATTTTGCATAATCCGTTTCAATTAAAGAGAATTATATTACAATTTAAAATACCAACACCAACATCAAAATTAGTTACAAAAAGTTATCCATGGGCTCATTCATTCATAGAGTCCAATAAACATATATGTTTGTGCTATGTGTATGACACATATTAATGAAGTAGTTGAATTATTATTAATAGTTAATAAATTGATATCATTGTTGTTAGTAGTGAATATTTCTATTTAATTTTAGACTGTACCACAAGATGTGAATATACCCCAAAACAATATTTTAAATTGAAATAGTCAAATTAAAAATAACACATTGGGCCTTATGATTGTGGAGTAACTTCAACATTATAAGTTACACCGTAAACTAAAAGTTCATTATAAAACTTAAATATATATTTTTTCAATTAAACAGTTTTTCCTTTATTTCATTTGAAAAACATTTTCTTGAAAAGTTGTATTCATATCATATGCCATTCAGCAAAAAAAAAAAAAAAAAAAGACTTTTAGGTAAAAATCATAAAAAAAATTTGTACTATTCAATTCAAAACAAATAGAAAGGTGGAAGCATTGAACATGAAGTAAGAGTGTGAACATAAATAAAACTTATTGTAAATTACAGTGAAATAGGTAAAGAAAAGTGTACTTGTATTGAGCAATAGATATGGTTAATAAATAATTCTTCAAAGATGCTTTCAAATAATAGTTTTGATTAAAAAAAATAAACAAAATCCTCATATTCTATGAATATTTTAATCTATGGGATTCAAATAATGTTTTTATGAACATAAATCTTGAATGTAAGATAACTAATGAATATCAGATTTTAAGAATTAAATTTATAGGGGAATATTTAAAAATATTAAGGACATTATCTGAAAATGTGTAAATCATACACCTGGCCACTTTTCAACCTCTAACGTAAGTGCCAGTCATCAGAGAAAATAAAAACTATTCCACTTCTTTTTTTCTACTACACAGGATATATTTTATGTACTAAATAAATAAATAAGTAGGTAAATACAAAATTAAAAAAGTTTTTTTTCACTTCCTCACTATATCCGATCCCCTAGATAAGGTAATTTAAAGATTGTTTTTTTCAATTCACTAACTGATTCGGTCAGTTATTACTTGAGGATTCCATTAAACAATATGTATCATTATTTATTATAGTCAGTAAAAGGAAATATAATAAAAACTGCATGTTCCGTTACTCCCTCACAGAAAATTTGTGGAGGCGTAGCTTGGAGGGGAACATGGCTAGATGGCTGGAGTGAGAAAGCATGGTAGTTAGTAGCCACTTAGGTTATTCTAGATCACCAGCCATAACATCAGTCGCTTGCTTTGGTTCTGTAGTGGCAGTCTTTGTGGAGAAACCATGGTCAATGGTAATAACCATTTCATTCCCTCATTTGAAAAACTAGGACAGTTTTGAAGTAATTATTTTGCTAAACTCTTATTTTTAGATAGGAAATGCTAAAAGTTTTTGCTTCCATGCTCTTTTTCATGTTTAAACAAATTACATTAATTTAAAAATAAATAAATAAATAAATAAAAACCTTGAAAATGTCACTCACTAATTTTTTCCAAAATGCTCAATAATGAGGGAGTGAATAACCGTATTCTTACATTAAATTGAACTGTTTCAAGTTTTGAAAGATATTTTTTTCTTTAAAAAATATGTTCTTAACCCCAAAGAAGCATGTTTTCACTTCCTGACTCATATATTCACCCTTCATTCCCTCATTTTAACTTTTTTTTTTTTTAACCATAATTAAAGATACTCCTGCATGGCCACTACATGAAAAGTAAGGCCACTAAGTAGGTATTGGCTAAGTATAAGCCACTAATTGGTGCTGCTCTAAATTATAGCTTTTTATTGTTGAGATTTTTCAGATAAGTTGTTGTTTTAGACCTTTTTTTAAAAACTATATCTAGCAATACCATAAACTATATCTCCCTTCTCCTACAGGTATGGTAACAAATTGCAAGTTTTGTTTAAAAATAATTAAAATAAAGAGAAAATGTATGTATAGTATTTTAGTTATAAATGAAATTTCTACTAGATAACTAACAACTAAAACAACGTGTTGATTTTAATTAAATCTGAAAGGCCAATGACAGGCTCACATTTATGATAGTCTGTCTCAACCTATTAATTTAAATGTTTTTGTCTAATCTTCTGTGTTTATTAAGTTTCACAATCGCCAAACTAAGTACTAATCTTATGAAGTAGTTAACAATCCATCAGTCAACAATCAGAAAAAAAATCATTGTTTATTTTAAAATATGGTGGTCGGAGATGTAATAAGTAACAAACAAGGTTAAAATCATTCGAATATGCAAATACAGGGTGCTTATGACCTGTGATCAATGTCAAAACATATGCTTTCAGTTAGTCATAAACAAGCTCATTCCTGAAAATATGTACAGCTGAAATATAAATAAAGTTCAAGCTATCGGGTTAAAATCTTAATCTTTAAATCATTACCCAAACATTACTTACTCAGACGAATTCACCGAGGATAGGTGAAATTAACTTGATTTTCCTGATAAAAGTTACAACAGAATTATTAATTGTCTCATCTATGGATGTAATTAAACAAAATACTTTAGCAAATCTTCTAGAAATACTTGCTGCTGCATATACCGTAAAAAAATATGTGGTAGTTAATAATTAAAAAAATAGTCTCTTTTGTGAATAAGAAATATGAAGCTATAGTGAAATCACAATAGCATAATTTAGAATATATTTTGTATTGCAATCAATCGTTTTATGTTTACAGATAATAATTCTTCAATAAATAGCAAGCATCAATTGAATGTAGTATCATATAGAGGAACAACATGCTTTGAAATATCAAATGCAATCTAATGCTTCACAAGACTACAGAGCAAAACAGTCACTAATAATAAACGCTATGAAAATTTAAGTATTTACTTTCAGTATTTCCATTAAAAATCAATTAGATATATAGTTGATAAAATAAAATAGATTCTTACCCCACAGGAATCTGTTGAGGTATTCCCCAAAGAAATAAAACAAAAATCCAGTAAAAAATGAAGCTGTGAGGAAGAGAATCCTTGCTGGAACACCAAGGACATTTAATATAGGATATGCCCACAATCCGCTCACAGAAAACACAATCGTCATCCTAGAAAAAAATAAAATTCATTTCTATCTCTTGCAATTTTATAGAATTTATGAAATCAATATTTTAAAAAAAAAATGATTTACTTTTTTAAGACAAAAAAATTAATATTCCTTTTGTGAACAATTCTTTTAATATGGGTTTAGATAAGAGCTGATGTTGCTAATAACATGTATTATAAAAGTGATGCCTACTATTAACACTTTTTAACAGCAAATATTTTTTAATACTACCATTTCTAACAAAAATATTAATATCATTTTGCTGTTGACCAGAGTAATATGTGAATATCAGAATGTTATTAACATTTTTGTTATAAATAGCAATTTTAATATCACTTTTCTACTTATCTATGTAAATGGTAGGCATCAAAAAGTTATTAATATTGTATTAATAACAAAGTTGCTGGTAACATTTTGGTCTAAACACATCAGTATGAATATTTATCAGCAAGGGACTTGGCTAATTTAGTTTTTAAATAATTAAATTTTCAACCATATGTTTCATTAACTTTAGTAATCAACATAACTGATAGAGGAATGACACCACTTTTTTAGCCAAGCCTTCCCATATAGTGGTTCTAAATTTAAAACTTCCACATACTTAGCAGATTATCCTTCTTGTTAGAGGTGCTGGAAAAATTATAATTTTTTTAACTCCAAATGAGTCGTTTCTACCATTCTTAAAATGTACTATATTTTCCAGGCTATTATATTTTTGAACTTGAATGAAATGAAGTATTTTCATGATAATAGATTTAATTAAAAAAACTAAAATTGTAAAACTGTTGAGGTCTTTAATGTAAATTATTTAAACTTAAGCTAATTTGTAACAAAGATGTAACTTTTTTATAAATAGATTATTAAAAAAAAAGTACAATTTACTGTTAATTGCTAATTTTTTTATAGACCAAACCAATAATTTTTCAAAAAGTTATACATCAGCATCATCTACTCAGTTGATTATTTTCTCAAAGTCATTATTAATTTAAATAAGTTAAAAAATGGAAGAATGATATTTTTAAGATTTACATAATATTATTTTTTTAAATATATGAAGATAGTCAGGGTTGGGGTAAAAAAAAGAACAAATAGTTTATAACTATTTTAATGTCCGGAGTTTTGCCCCACTTTACAGGGCTTCATCAGGGCTGTTCAAAGAGAAAGGTTGAATTCAACAGTTGAAGTTCAAAAGGTTGAATTCAACAGTTGAAGTTCAAAAGGTTGAATTCAACAGTTGAAGTTCAAAAGGTTGAAGTTCAACCATTCACTTTGAACAGCCCTGATGGATCTCTGCAAAGTGGTGCGAAACGTCAGACATTAAAATAGTTATAAATTAGTTCATTCATTATTGATATTATTATTATTAAATGGGCAACAGACCATGGAGGTCTAATTCCTCACGTGATGTATTAGGAAATACATCACGCGTTTCTTATAGTGGTTTTTTCATAGAGTGGGTTCATCACTCACACGCCTTGTTATTGATTATTGATAAAATTGCAAAATTAGTTCATTCATTTGTTAAATATAAACTATAAATGACCATAACCATGCGTTCATGAGAGGGGCGTTTTATGCTCTTATGACAATAACACTAAGCCACTTGTAGATAAGTATTACTATAGCATGGCTGATAGAAGCATCAAATTTGGTATGAAAGTACTTTATAGTAAACTAATAAATATTAGCCAAAGGGCCCTCCGAAATATTTAAAATTTTAGAAAAAATATATGAAGATGGTCAGGGTTGCGGTCAAAAAAGAACAAATAGTTTTTAACTATTTAATATCCAACATTTTGCGTCCCTTTGCAGGGATTCATCAAGGCTAAAAAGATATTAAAACAACTAACAACATTACAACAATAAGAAATTCTTCACAGAGAATGAAGAAGAAAGTTGAGATTAAATAAAGGTCGTGAAAGAATAAATATAAATAAAATCAATAATGATGATATTAAATGTATATTTAATATCATCATTTAATATATATAATTTAATTTAATATGCATATTTAATATCATCATTATTAATTTTATTTATATTTATTCTTTCATGACCTTTATTTAATCTCAATTTTCTTCTTCATTCTCTGTGAAGAATATCTTATTGTTGTAATGTTCTTAGTTGTTTTTTGTATCGTTTTAGCCCTGATGAAGCCCTGCAAAGAGGGTTGAAACATCGGCATTAAATAGTTAAAAACTATTTGTTCTTATTTGATGACAACCCTGACCCCTGACCATCTTCTTATATATAAAATTAAAACT